>NW_027413231.1:0-184413 GCF_048544455.1 Silene latifolia
TAATAATAATCCAACCAAAATAAACATCCTTCAAATTCTCATCACTTCATCCGTACAACTCACTTACGTCACTGGCAGTAGCACAACTCCCTTAACACCGTGCTATGCTCAACTGGCAGTAGTACTTGCGTACCATGCTCACCTGGTGTAGATACCTCATTTCTGCACCTCCCGCAAACCACCCGGTGATGATTGGGCTGCATGTTTGATACGCGGAACGATTTGTGACAGTTCGTATGATTATCGTCAAGTGATTGCTCAAATATTAATGTCTACCTCTTAGTTGCCATCTACGTCCCGATACGGTCGTTTTGATGAATTAGAGTACATTTGAGTCCAGCCTAAAACCATCTCCATTTTCTGATAACCATTAAATCCCGGGTCAGAATGTTCTGGAATGTTCCGGATATTTCTATTCCATATTTCACAATCTTTATCTTTTAGTAAGCAATTTCCCGTAATATTCTCAAAAGATATTAAGGAAAACCGGATTATTTCCGTCCTACCATAACTCAAACACGGAAATCTTTCTTCAGCAGGAGGAAACCACTTGGGAACAGACGCAGCAGGTGTTGCGCCTCTTCCAAGAGACGCAGTGGTTGCTGCGCCTCTTCCCAGGCCCTTTTATACATGTTTTTCGTATCATTTTCATATCTTTCCGAGATTCACTTCCAAAGAGTCTCCGAAACCCTAATTTCGTCGTGTGATTAGTATAAATAGGAGCCTTCGCTCCTCATATTTCTCACGCGAGTGTCCGCCCTTCTCTTCTCCCTTTGCATTCTAGACTTTGTTCTTACTTTTTGGCGTCTACATGCTTGAACTTTCGACCACGTAAGCTCGGATCCTTCTGAGTATCAGCCTTCCCGTTTGCATGACCGACCAATTTGACCAACTACACTCAAGCAACTTAATTAATTAATCGTTTTCCTCTTACGAGGGCACTTTCTTTGCATTCGCGTCGAGCATCACTAATTGATATCTTAGTCCTTCTCGTTTCGTCAACATGTAAGTCCGAGGGTGTATAATCCTTATTTATTGTATTTATCTTTTGTATCATCATCAATTGTAAGGTTTACGTCGAAAATACCATTAAAACCGATTTCTAAAACCATGCATTAAAACCTCTTTTTACGGATTTCCAGTAGATAACCGTCGAGAAAGGACGCAAAGAATCGCTGCGCCTCTTGAAGGAGCGCAGTTCGCTGCGCCTCTTCGTGAGGCTGCCGCAGTTCCTGCTTCCTTTCTTCTTCGTTCGTCCTCTGTTATTCGTCAAAGTTCTTTATTTGTTTTCGTTTGTTCGTTAGTCCTTCATAACAATAGCATAATAATTCACATGTATATTTATTATTCATCATTAACATGCTTTAATCATCACAAATCCGACTTAAATCCCGAGTAATCCAATATTTACGGGTTTTCGTCATTAAATTCAATTCCGGGTTGTAGAGATTCAATTTGTTCATATTGAGTTTCTGGAATTCGTCTTTGATATAGTTTCCATCTGTTTATTCACATGTTCATAATATATTCGTCATTAATCCATCGTATCTAACTTAATTAATTGATTTAATTTGTTTGACTCATTAATATTTTTCACTTCTGTCATTATTCCATCTTGTAAATAATTCGTTTCAATCCGTCTCATTCATGTTTTGCTGTTTTCATGACCCCTTCATATGTTAAATAACATGCTAATCACTTTCATCCGAGTAAATATCATTCATCGATCATTAAATTCACCAATTAACATTAACGGCTTGCAATTACGGCTTCACAGCCAGAACTGAGCCAAGGAACAGACGCAGCTGTGCGCGCTTATTCAAAGGACGCACTTGCTGCGCTATTCCCCTGGCCGAAGTTCTCGTCCCTGAACTCCGTCTCTGCCTTGACCTAGTTTAATTAGCCTACGTATTAATTAACTATTATTCGTATTATCACACTAATTCCTGTTAGTTTATTTATTTCTTTCCTTTATTCGTTTTCTCAAAATTATCCGTTTTAAAGGTATTTTCGACATAAATCGTCTATTCCAATGTAATTAATGTAATTTTCATTATTGTAATTTATAGTTATTGTATTTCTTTTATTGCTTGTATGTTTTCATATGTAATTGAACTTAAATCCTATTTCGACCCAATTGTATGCTAACTACGTATCAACCGACTTAGTATTAATTCTCACATGCTAGGATTAAAACTTGGATGTTGCATTGCATGCATATAGCCGACGATATATCGAGTACGAATAACTTCCCTAATCATTAGTAGAGGCCGCTATCAAGGCGGGCGGGATTAGGTGTTCGATCAAAAGAGCTTCCTAATACGTACCCTCACCCCTTACTCCAGATATCTGTGAACACCCGTGTTCATTGGCATCCACGAGAGTCATTCTAGACATAGAATGCTAAGGGTAACGATTGCTTAGTGTTCATGTCACTACTTTGTGTCTTGACATGACACGAGGTATTCGAACGGTTCCAATTTCCCATAAAAATTGGTGACGACTCCATACAAAATGCAAACGCTTGTTTCCCAAGCGCCCCCGTGGCCCCCGCTGTCCACAGTTTGGCGACTCCGCTGGGGATAATACACTTACGTGTAGCCAAAAGGGTGAAACTTGAACAAGGTTAGGGAATAGTTTGTACAAGACAATTGTCGGTTTTCATAACTCGGTCTTCCTAGACCGTTTTACTCGGCCTTCCTAGGCCCAACCCAACCCATTCGACCAATCGTCCCGTCTAAACGGTCCTAATTCTTATTTGGGCCTAAGGATGGATAGCGATTGACGTCATCCATACCATATTGCTTACTCTTGTTTGTATCAAGGGCCTTCACTACTTGAGGAAATGGACTAGGAATCGGCCTTACTCTTGTTTGGCACGAGCCTCTCCACAGACTTCGGGTTTGATGGTTCGGTATGGCAACCCACCCTTTAAACCAAAACCCTTTTAAATGCACTCAGCATCCCGTTATAATGCTTGTATAAATATGTATATCTTACGTGATCACCATTTCTAAACAAAACCATGATGATTTTTTCAAAAAAAATCAAAACCCGTTTTCAAATAAAAATTTCGAATTGGGCCCTTAATTAGCGCAAAATCCGGTCAAAACTCTGTCCGTTTGTCGTGTCAAAATTCGGGCCACAAGCCCATTTCAAAACCTCACTTCGAGTCCACTCCTACAACTACACTATAGTTGACTAGGACACACATTTTCAAAGACCTTGTCTTTCTTCAAAACTCACTCAACACAAGTGGCACACACCCACTTCACGAGTCAAAACTTTTCCTCTTTTAGCAAGTGTGTTAGAATGGTCGATCGTGTTTTGATTCGTCGCCGATATCTTATCCAGTTTCCAAGATGCCCGGATCAAGTGATGAAGCAAACTTCAACAAACTTCAGAATAGTAATGATTGAATCCTAGCCGCGCTAGCCCAAATGCAATCTACTCAAGAACAAACCTATGACCGCCTTGAGCTCATCGAAGGCCGTATCTTTGTCGTGGAGGGAAGGTTGCCTCCTCATGAAAGTGAAGTACTACGTGACTCTGACAACGAATCCAGGGATGAAAATCCTCCCATAGGGATGACTGTAGCTGAGAAAAGACTCCAATACCTAGAGGAGCAATTGATGTACCTTAAGGGTGATGACATTTATAGGGAGAACAATCGCAAGTATGAGGCCGTCAATTCCAAATTACCAACCAACTTTAGTATGACGGATATCCCTAAGTTCAAGGGACACGAGAACCCTTTGAACCACATCCGTGCCTTCAAGGATTACATGTCTATCAAAGGCATCAAACCCGAGATGTTCTTAAGGATCTTTCCTTCATCTCTTGACACCATCCCGAAGCAATGGTTCTACACTTTAGATCACATACTTGGGAAGATGCCGCAATCGAGTTCTCCAAGCAATATGCGGATAATGCCGAGATCCAAGTTAACATGCGTACTCTAGAGGCTCTTACCCAAAATGACAAAGAAGGATTCACCGACTTCCTAAGTAGGTGGAGGAAGACTAGCACTCAACTAGTGGAACGCCCGGACGAGGCTACTCTTGTGGAAAAGTTATGGATAATCTTAAGCCCATCTATGCCAACCATTTGAGATACCAAAACATCAAGACTTTCAAAGACTTGACCGTACTAGGGACAAGGATTGAGGATGACATCCGTAAAGGACTCTTGTCCAAAACGGTAGGTCGAGGATATCAAGGGTCCACAAGTCGTTCATACGGCTCTACTAGTAAGACCGATGAAGTTAACCTTCTCGAGCCATCCAAGAAAACTACCCCACCAAGGAAATTCACAAACCTTGGGGATACTTACTCCAATGCTCTAAAGAGGTTAATGAAGCAAGGTAAACTCGAACCCATTGGACCTACTCCCGAACCCGAAAGGAAGTCCAAGTTTTGGGACGAGAACTCGTACTGTGAATACCATAGGGGCAAGGGGCACGACACAGAAAAATGCTACAAGTTGAAAAACGTGCTCCAAGACATGATTGAAGATGGTCGACTCCCAATACCACCGGGAGGTAAGCCCAACAACACTTAGAATCCTCTTGGAGTTCTAGTGATCACAAGTGATGAATCTACCTTAAATTGCTCACACCTCATTTCTCCCATCGAAAATGAAATACATGCAATCGAGAATGAAGGGCTCTACTCCACCATCTCCCCTACCATTTCCGACTTCATCACATGGGCAAGGAGTGTAGATAGACAAGTTTGGGAGCTAGAAAACATGGTAACAACCTTACGCAATCCCAACGCAATACCCGAAGAGCGTGTGCCACTAATCTTCTCTCAAAATGCCACTATGCAAGAAATAATCACCGTGGTTGATAAACTAGTCGATCAAATCATACGACTAGAAGATGATATCGTGAGAATGAGGGAACTAGCTGCAGTCAATGGGGTTTGGGCCGATGATGATGAGGACGAATATCTCATTGAAAACGCTTTAGTCAAGGAAATAGTCCAAAATGGTGAAGACCAAGATGTGGACCACCTAACTCGTTCGGGTCGCCCATATCAAAGCACTACTCAAAACGGTCCAACCAACGTCATCACACCAAATGACAACGAAGATGACCCCACTGATCATTTGCTCAAGCAATTACAGAAAACAAAGGCTGATCTTTCAGTCTGGCAACTAGTAGCAAGCTCATTCCCACATCGCCACGCTTTACTGCAAGCTTTGGCCAAGCTAAATGTAGCACATAACTCCACCCCCGAAGATGTAGTCAACTTGGTCTTCCAAGAATCACCTAAGCTAAGTAATCCTATTACTTTCTCAGACGAAGACTTGCCACCTTTTGGCGCTAGTCACAACCTTGCTCTATACATCACTGTCATTTGTCTAAAGAAGAATGTGCCAATGACCTTGGTGGATGATGGCTCCGCGGTCAACGTCATACCCCTCAAAACGGCATACATGCTAGGCATGAAAGAGTCGGATTGGACCCCTACCAATCAAGGTGTGCGTGCATATGACGGTACACGACGAAAGGTAGTAGGACTTGCTAACTTAACCATAGCCACGGGACCAATCGAACGAAAGGTTAGCTTCCAAATAGTAGACATTGAAGCTTCATTCAACATACTTCTGGGAAGGCCGTGGATTCATGCTTCCAAAGCGGTAACATCCACCCTTCATCAAAAGATCAAGATCCCACTAAACGGCAAAGTGGTGACGATCACTTCGTCACCCATCAAGGCAATAATTGAAAAACAGTCGAACAATCAAGTCCTTGCGGATCCCGTATACGAACTTGGGGGCTTCCAAAGTGTAAGCGTCATAGAAAGTGAGTTGGCACCCTTATACTATAATCCCTACTCTAACTTGGTGGTCAACCACATACTCAAATCCCAGGGATACTTCCCTGGAATGCCTTTGAACCCTATTCGGAAGAATACCTTCGCACCATACAAGGAAGGCAACTCAACGAGGATACCACTGGGACTAGGGTACAAACCCACAAAAGAGGAGGTTATCGAAATGCTCGCCCAAGTCCAAAACCGCAAGCACGTGGGAGTCCAAATGAGTCCATATCTCCCTACTTTAAATGGATATTTTGTTCAAGAAGGAAGTCTAGAACTCTTTCACGGATTTCCCGAGCCTTGGCATTATCTCGAGAGGAAGTTAGCCGGAATCGAGATCTTTCACGATTGCTACTTCATCCCTCCAGAAACGGTTCCTACCGTCAAAACCCGTCAAGCACCTTGCTTAGACGAACAAGCTATTAGCCTACTGTTTGGAGAAGATCGATTCGTTAGGGCCGCGCAGGATGAGATCATTACTATGATACTTCAAGACGATCGCTTCAACCCCACCGCGTTGATCACAGAAACCGACGCAAGACAGCAGAAAGGGTGGAGAAAATCTATCAAATGAACCAACAATTAAGGAAGACTCTTCAAGCTCACCACTGGAGAAGGAGAGATGTTCAAAGGAGAACCAGAAGACGATGAGTTCGAGTCGGAGTCGGAGTCAGTCCTGAGTCTAGAGAAGTCATTAGAGAGTCTACTCCTGTCGTCATCCCCACTCCCTTCGTTTCTCCTAGCTTAGTCTCGAGTAGTCACAGTAGTTCGGGAAATGCCCCAACCTTTGTCCTTTGCATGTGACCATGGATCGGTTGGCTTCTTTGTTTCAACTTTACTCAAATTTTAATATGAATAAATCGGGTTACGCTTTACTCTTTGTGTTATCTTGAGTGCAATTCTGTTTACGATGATCCTGAGGATGACCAAGACCCAGACTTAATCGAAATACCTCCCTACATAGCCAAAGAAATACTACAGGAAGGGGAAGGGGGACCAGTAATAGAGGACACCGAACCCATCAACGTAGGAACCGAACTAGAACCCCAAGAACTTAGGATAGGGACTACCTTGAGCTCTACCGAAAGGGCCGATTTCATAGATCTCCTAAATGAATTCAAAGACGTTTTCGCTTGGTCCTACAAAGACATGCCAGGGATCGACAGGGATATCGCTGAACATAGGATTCCGATTAAGCCAGGTTTCAAACCTGTGAAACATAAGCTTCGACGAATGAGAACAGAATGGGCTCTAAAGATCAAGGAAGAAGTTGACAAGCAATTCAAAGCCGGGTTCATCAAAGTTTCCGAGTATTCTGACTGGGTAGCTAACATAGTACCCGTACCCAAAAAGGATGGGAGAATCCGTGTTTGTGTTGATTTTAGGGACTTAAACAAAGCGAGTCCAAAAGATGACTTCCCTCTACCTCACATCGACATATTGGTAGACAATACTGCTGACCACGCATTACTATCCTTCATGGATGGGTATGCGGGTTATAACCAAATCAAGATGGCCATGGAAGATATGCACAAGACCGCATTCGTCACCCAATGGGGAACCTATTGTTATACGGTAATGCCGTTCGGATTAATCAACGCTGGAGCTACGTATCAACGCACCGCAACTACACTCCTACATGACATGATGCACAAAGAAGTTGAGGTATACGTAGACGACATGATCGTCAAATCTAAGGAAAGAGAGGGGCACATCGCGAACCTTCGCAAGTTCATCGCAAGGCTACGAAAGTACAATATGAGGCTCAATCCTCAAAAATGTACGTTCGGGGTAACATCCGGCAAACTCCTGGGATACGTGGTTAGCCAACGAGGTATAGAAATAGATCCTTCCAAAATCAAAGCTCTGATCGAAATGCCACAACCTCAAACAGAAAAAGAAGTCAGAGGATTCCTAGGAAAAGTGCAATATATAAGTCGATTCATATCGAAACTTACGATGATTTGTGAGCCTATCTTCAAGAAACTCAAGAAAACAGACCACACCATGTGGGATGACGATTGTCAAAAGGCATTCGACCGGATCAAAGAGATATTGGCTAAACCACCAGTGCTCATGCCACCACAACGAGATCAACCTCTTGGTTTATATCTCACAGTAACCGAAACGGCCATGGGTGCCATGCTAGCTCAAACTGTAGGAAGTGAAGAAAGAGCTATCTACTACCTTAGTAAGAAGTTCTTGGAGTACGAGTGCAAATACTCACAACTCGAAAAGACATGCCTCGCTCTTGTGTGGGCAACGAAGAAGCTACTCCATTACATGCTTAGCTACTCCGTCAAAATATATTCCAAAATGGATCCAGTCAAATACCTCTTCGAGAAGCCCGTCCTCAACGGACGTCTAGCAAGATGGACCTTGATGCTCTCAGAATTCGACCTCAAATACGTGCCACTGAAAGTTATAAAAGGTCGCGCCGTCGCCGAATGCTTCGCAGAAAATCCTATCGATGACGCACAAACGATAGATACTTGGTCATTTCCAGACGAGGATATACTCCAAACTGATGTAGACTCCTGGGACCTGTATTTTGATGGAGCATCAAACTTAAGAGGATTCGGAATAGGAGTGTTGCTCATTTCTCCTGAAGGTGAGCATACACCAATTGCTGTCAAACTCGACTTCGAGGTGACAAACAATCTTTGCGAGAATCTGAAGCTTGTCTCATTGGACTACAAGCGGCAGTAAGCTTAGGCATTAAAAACCTCCGAGTACGTGGGGATTCATCACTAATCATTAACCAAGTTACAGGATCTTGGAAAATCCGAAGCGAAAGCCTCGCACCTTATCAAGCTAGAATAGACCAAGTCGCTCAATTCTTTGATCACGTAACCTACCTACACCTACCTCGGGAGGAAAATCAATTTGCAGACGCTCTTGCGAAACTTGCATCATTGATTAATATGCCAGATCACATGGTGGAAATGCCTTTGTGCATCGAACGACGGTCAGAGCCGGCTTATATCCACCAAATCACCGATGAAGAGGAAATCGCACAGGAACCATGGTTCCAAGCAATCCTGAATTTTAAGCTTAATGGTACATACCCACCAGATATGGATAAGAGGGGACAACGTGCTATACGCCTACTAGCTTCCCAATACATTCTCATGCAAGGAGAATTATACAAAAGAACACCTCTTGGTGTAATCCTACGTTGCCTTGATCATTCACAGGCACGAAAGGTGATGGAAGAAGTCCACGACGGAGAATGCGGTCCTAACATGAGTGGGCCCATGATGGCAAATAAAATCACATGTTTGGGATATTATTGGACCACAATGGAATCCGATTGCATCAAATACGTAAGACATTGCCACAATTGCCAAATCTTCGGGAATGTACAACATGTCCCTCCTTCATTGCTATATACAATGACATCCCCTTGGCCATTTTCTGCATGGGAAATTGACATAATCGGGAAGATAACCCCAGCCGGAACAGGAGGTCACTGTTTCATTCTAGTAGCAATCGACTACTTCACCAAATGGGTAGAAGCGGCTTTCTACACTGGTCTTACGGCTAAAAATGTGGCAAAATTCATACAAAACAACATCATCTGTCGATATGGTTGCCCACATGAGATCATTAGCGATAACGGATCACATTTCCAAGCTGAAACCGAGCAATTGCTAGCCAAATACAAGATTAAGCATCACCACTCTTCGCCCTATAGACCACAGACTAACGGCGCGGTAGAGGCGGAAAACAAGAATGTTGTCACAATCCTCAAGAAAATGATTGACAACTATAGAGATTGGCCAAGCAAGATATCCTTTGCTTTATGGGGGTATCGTACATCTGTCAGGACGCCCACTGGGGCTACTCCTTTCTATTTGACCTACGGCATGGAAGCTGTACAACCAGTCGAGCTAGAAATACCATCCTTGCGTATTCTACTCGAAAGTCAAATCCCAGAAGCCGATTGGAAGAGGGACAGATATGAAGAACTCATCCTCCTGGATGAACGTAGGCTAAGCGCCTTACATAATGTCCAAACATATCAAGCACGTATCAAACGAGCTTTCAACAAAAGGGTTAGGCCAAGAAACATCAAAGAAGGAGACTTAGTGCTCAAATCGGTTAGAGCTCTTTTACCTGTCGACCCACGGGGAAAATTCAAACCTAATTGGGCCGGACCATTTCTAGTCAAATCCATACTCCCAGGGGGTGCGGTTAGGATCACAGATCTAGATGGGAATGAGTTTTCAAACCCAACAAACCTTGACCAACTGAAACGATACTATTGTTGGGGTTGGTGTCCTTAACAGTTAGTGCAAGGACTTATAAACCTCTAAAAGGATCAAAGGGCATACTTTGGTATTATTATCAGTTGATCCACGTTTATCAATAACGGTTGGCTTGCTAGATAAGTTTGACGTTATTGTCATACAGATGGCGGTGATCAACTGGTCCCTAAAAGTCACACCTATAGGATACGTTCGAGAGATGTGACGGTATGAAAATACTGTCATGTAGATGCCAAAATTGACTAACCAGTTAGTCCGAGTTATTTGACTAAGTAATTAGTCAAATATGTGATGTTGAGATATTATATTTAATACGGATTAAATATCATGGGCTAAAGGCGAATTAACTTGATTAATTCGTAAAATTAAATATACGTGATTTATATTTAATTAAATGTATATTAAAAATAAATTATACAATACTGTTTTGTCGGACACGTATTAACAATTCAGCTAACTCGTATTATTAGCTGATGCCTTAATTTCCGATAACCGATAACAGTTTATAATATAAACCCGTCATATACATTTTAGCATTTGGTGAACTGGACCTCGAGCTAAAATTAAGAGGAAGTGGAAGCCCACTTCCCCATGCATGCATTCGGTCCGGCCGAACCAAACAAAAGGAGAGACTCCCTCTCCTTTTGACCTAGACAATTTTCATTTACAGAAAAACTAGGGTTTTGAAGAGTATTCTTCTCTGAAAAACCTGAGATCTCTCATCTCAACAAAACTCACATCAGTTCTCCCTATATTGCAAGGCAATCGGAGAACACTGTTCTAGCACAAGGGCATATCTCGGACAAAGTCTTGGGTGTAACGATTAGGAGGAAATCTGCTTTGATTTCTGTTCTTTACGCCGCAATTTAAAGGACCCGAGGTTATTTCTTGTTCCTTATCGTTTCTATTGTTTTTATCGTTTTATGACTATAAATTGCATGTATAAATTTACGTTATAGTCCTGCAATTAAAGGGTAGTATACGGATATTAACCCACAAGTGGTATCAGAGCGAGGCCACGTAAATTTTTATATGTGTTTTTCATCAAACGATTGTTGAAACGATGAATTTTGGTTAAAATTTTGTCTCGGCAGCCATTTTTTTTACTCGGCAGAAATTTTTTAATTTGCTGCGTTTTTGGTTGCTTTGGGAACCGTGTCTTGTTTACACGGTTGCTCTTGTTGTTGTTTTGTCTCGAAAACCAAACCGTGACATGTTTTACACGGCTGTTTTGTTTCATATTTCATGTTGTTTTTACATGTTGTTATTTTATACAGAGATTATAGCAACATGTCAAGTTTTTGTCAATTGTTAAATTTGTTTTGATGCGTTTTTGATCAAAATTACAATTGATCTTGTCTCGAAATTTGTTTTCACGAGGGTTTTGAAGTTTTCAGCCTCTTTTGCATTCGATCGAGCGTATTTCTACTCGATCGAGTCTTTGTTTTGTCTTGTTTTTGATCGATCGAGTCCCTGTTGTACTCGATCGACCCATGTCTCAAAACCTTTTGCTCGATCGAGTCCTCTTTGTACTCGATCGACACCTTTCAAAACCCCTCCGCTCGATCGAGTTGTCCTCGTACTCGATCGAGTAGTTTTTCTGATATAGGTACTCGATCGACCTCCAGTTTAGTCGATCGAGCACCTCCTGATTAGCTTACCTCTCGATCGACTTGCAGTTCGATCGATCGAGCCCTCTGTCCCTCGATCGAGCACTTTCGTGTCCTGGATCGAGGGATGTAAATCTTTAACAAGCTTTGAAAATTTGTTTCTTTTGATTTAAATTTTCTTTTGGCTTCAATATGTACTTTATCCGGATATAGTACACTCGCTATGATTGTGAAACGGTTCACACACGTACCATTAAGTTATTTTAAATTATATTTAAAGTAACGGATTATAATAGATTAAAATTAAATGATAGAAGCGGTTTTATCACACGAATTTTAATCATTAAAAGGTGGTTTGGATAAATTTAACATAATTACAGAATTATGTCACGAATGAATTTGTTTTTAGTTGATGCATTTTTATTTATCGTTTTGTTGAATGCCGTGAATGCTTTTTAATTACGTATTTAATTTTACAAGCGATTGTAACTTAGTGTGGCCTTAGTAGAACGTGTTACCGTAATGATGGAACACGGTCTTGGTTGTATTTTGAGATCTTGTATCTCCGTTTTGGATTTTTCACTTGTAATTACAGTTTTAATTAGAATGTAAATAGGTTTATATTTGTAATTTTAAATTGTAATTTTTGAGAAGACTAAAGATGGAGACCGGATGCTCACTCCCGCTACTTGGATCAAGATGGAACATCAAGACAAGCTTTTCGGGTCCAACGGTGGATTCCAAAGTTGTATCTTGTTCTTTTACTAGGATAGGCCACACTAGGAAATTTTTATTTACGTATCGCATTCCTTTATTTATTTTTCGCAACGATTAAATGCATCATTTTCCGCCTAAAAACCAAACCACCTAACTATTGCATGAAAACTGACACATATAGAGGTCACGAGTTAGTTTTCATTGACATTCTCATGTCACACGTTTTAAGCCATCATCCAAATAAATTCATTCACAACAGACGCTAGTTATTCGTTCACTTAAAATGAATTATAATTTTGTTGATGGGATCTTCCTCGTATAAACCAAAATTGAGAACAGTCTTTATAGGTCAAACTCCAATGAGTCCCTTCTTCGTCGGTAGGCATACTATGACCCCTTCTACGTCGGGTAAGTTGGAACTGATTGACCTATTTTATCTCAACACTATGGTCACTCGTACGATCCTGTGATCATGGTGGACTATAGATAGGATTTACGGAAATCTATCGACCAAGAGTTCTTCCGGAAGAATTAGCTAAACAGTTGGCTTATCAATTTACTGAAATTGAGTCTTGGGATCACTTGTATCTTTCTTGAGGGAGATCAATTATGCAAGTGCGAGAGTCTACATGTTTAAAATAAATTTTAAAATAGACTTAAATCACCTCGATGAGTTGCTTATTTCGTTTTGTTTTTCTTTCTTTTTCAGTGTAGATCACGTTTTAAACTGCTAAACATCAAATGGTGGTTCAAGTGATAACCCAATGCCAAGTGCCACATTGGACCGTGAGTCCTGGCTTAGGATCTTCATGAGTCAGATGAATCAGTCCACTCGACTGAAGAATGACGGATCCAACTTCGCGGACTGGGAGGCAGCATTACGGAATCTTGCCGCTGACGGAAAGCTCGGATATCGCTTGAGCCCATGCCGTTAAACCCAGGCCCCACGGCTGGAATTAACGAAATCAACAAGTATAACGATTTCGCTTTAGAAGCTGGTGCGGTAAAGAACGTACTTATTTTTGCAATGGAACCCAATTTGCAGAAGCGCTTCATAGCCCAAGGTGCAAACAAGATTTTCACCACGCTCACTAAGGAATTCTCGAAAGCACCGAGAATCGTGACCTATGAGCATACCACTCGCTTCTTTGATGCGAGACTCCAGAAGGGCCAACCGGTTAGCCCACACATTCTCAGCATGATTGAGAATGTCGAGAAGCTGGAGACCTTTAACTGTAACATCAGCGAGAATATTGTTATCGACCGTATTCTTCACTCACTCCACGATGGTTATTCGCAATTCAGAGCGAATTACTATATGAATGATTTGAAGAAAACTCCCCATGAACTGCACTCCCTCCTCGTACAGACCGAGAAGGACATGAAGTGCAGTGGGAGCTCGAAACAGGATATTCTCGTTGTGTCAAACAAAGGGAGAGGTAAGGGCAAATCTCCGGCAAACCTAACAGTAGGTAAGGCGAAGTTCAAGAAGTCGGGTTCAGGTAAAAGTGGTCCTGGTGAGTCGAGTAACTCATCAGGCATGACAAAGAGCAAGAGTGAAAACATGGAATGCCATCATTGCCACAAGACTGGGCATTGGAGACGCACATGTCCTGTTTATCATGAGGACTTAAAGGCAGGTCGTGTTAAACCTGTTGGTATGTCTTCTCTCTCTTCTACTTTTATTCATATGATTGAGATTAACCACGCAAGTTACGGAACTTGGGTACTTGATATTGGTTGTGGTTCTCATCTGTGTAATCATGTGCGGGGCTCGAAACATCGAACCCCTCGTAAAGGGTGAGGTGGACTGCGTGTCGGGAATGGAGCAAGAGTAGCTGCCATCTCCAAGGGGACATATGTGATCCAGCTTCTTAGCGGATTTGAGTTATCATTATATGATTGCTATTATGTACCCAGTCTTTCCAAAAACATTATTTCAGTTTCTGCGCTTGATAAACTTGGTTTTTCATTTGTAATAGAGAATAATTCTTGCATTTTCTCATTACACAATATGATTTATGGCAAGGCAGTCTCCATGAATGGAATTTATGTTTTAGATCAGACCAACGAAATATTACACGTAATGAATAAAAAGTTAAAGGTTGGTGACAAAGATCAAACGTATCTATGGCACTGCCGTATGGGACACATTAATGAGAAACGCGTAAAACAGCTCATCAAACATGGAGCTATCTCGGCCTTTGATTTTCAATCATTTGGCACGTGTGAATCATGTCTCATCGGTAAGATGACTCGGATTTCCTTCAAAGGTGTTGGAATGCGCGCTGCTGACCTATTAGGGCTCATACACACGGATGTATGTGGTCCTATGTCAATCACCGCACGAGAAGGCTATAGGTATTTTATCACTTTCACGGACGATTTGAGTAGATATGGCTATGTCTACTTAATGAAGCACAAAAGTGAATCCTTTGAGAAATTCAAGGAATACCAAAATAGGGTACAGAACCTGTTGGGTAGAAAGATAATAACACTGCGTTCGGATCGTGGTGGCGAGTATCTTTCTCACGAGTTTGATCAACACCTGAAGGAATTTGTGGGATTGCCCTACAGTTAACTCCACCTGGAACACCTCGGTTGAATGGTGTATCCGAAGACGGAGAAATCGAACACTACTTGATATGGTTCGATCCATGATGAGTCACACGGTTTTACTTGATTCATTGTGGGGTTATGCTCTTATGTCAGCCGCTCTAATACTTAACCGAAGTCCGTCTAAAGTGTTGACAAGACTCCATATGAACTATGGAAGGGAACGGTCCCTAACTTGTCCTTTATACGGGTTTGGGGCTGCGAGGCTTATGTCAAGTGGAGACACGAGGATAAGCTCGGCCCGCGATCGGTCAAGACATACTTTATAGGTTATCCTAAAGGAACACGTGGTCATTACTTCTATTCGCCAACCGAACAACGTGTTTTTGTTGCGGCTAGTGCGACATTCTTAGAGAAGGAATTTCTCGAGAATGCAAAGAGTGATAGAACTTTCGACACATCGGAGATTCCAGAACCAAACACCGAGCAACCATTGGAGGAACCAATTCCTTCAATCCCGGCTGCGGTGAATATTCCTGAGGAACCTAGGAGGTCGGGTAGAGTCTCTATTCCTCCGGACAGATACATCGGTATGGTCGAGGAACATGACATAGATGACGTTCTACTCTTAACGAGTAGTGAACCCGCAACCTATAAAGGTGCCATGACCGATTCGACTCAAAGCTATGGCTTGAGGCCATGCAATCCGAGATGGACTCCATGTATGAGAACAACGTGTGGGATCTTGTTGACTTACCTGCTAAGGTTCGTCCCCTTCAATGCAAATGGCTTTACAAGATAAAGCATTCTGTGGAAGGTCAACAAGATATCTACAAAGCACGACTAGTTGCTAAAGGTTTCACCCAAGTGCCAGGTTTGCACTACGATGAGATTTTTGCACCCGTAGTTATCTTTGCGTTCCATTCGGATTATCTTAGCGATCGCCGCTTTTCATGACTATGAAATTTGGCAAATGGATGTGAAAACCGCCTTCTTAAACGGCTTTTTGGAGGAAGAGTTGTACATGGTACAACCCGAAGGTTTCATCGATCCAGTACATCCTAAGAAAGTGTGCAAGCTTAAGCGTTCCATTTATGGACTTAAGCAAGCATCAAGGAGTTGGAATCATCGCTTCGACCAAGTGATAAAAGAAAATGGATTTACTCGATCGGTCGAGGAACCATGTTTATATATCAAGTCGAGTGGGAGCAAGATTGTCTTCCTAATATTGTATGTTGACGACATACTCCTGATTGGGAATGACATACCTCTCTTAACTTCGGTGAAAGTATGGTTGAAGAACCATTTCCGGATGAAAGATCCGGGAGAGGCACGAGAATTCTAGGCATCCGTATCTATCGAGATAGATCACGACGGATGTTATCTCTCGTCAGAGTCTTACATAGACAAAGTCCTAGAGAGATTCAGCATGACTAACTCCAAGAAGGGGTTTCTTCCTATGGCTCCGGGGGTGCATTTGAGCAAGTCTCGGGCACCGAGAGACAGGAAGAGAAAGAGCGCATGACACGGATTCCTTATGCTTCGGCAATAGGATCAATCATGTATGCCATGATATGCACACGTCCGGACGTGGCATATGCATTGAGTATGACAAGTCGATTCCAACAGCAACCAGGTGAACCACATTGGTTGGCTGTCAAGAACATTCTTAAGTACCTCCGGAGGACTAAAGATTGGGCATTGACTTATGGAGGCTCTCAAACGCTATGCGCAACCGATTCTGTGAGATGCTAGCTTCCAAACGGATCGAGATGACTCGAAATCTCGGTCTGGATTCGTTTTTACTCTTAATGGCGCGCATCAGTGGAAGAGTTCGAAACAAACATTACAGAGATTCTACGATCGAGTCCGAGTACTATGCCGCGTACGAAGCAACAAAGGAAGCGATATGGATGCGTCAATTCTTACATGGGCTCTCTGTAGTGCCTAGTTCGAATGACCCGATCACCATCTATTGCGACAATAGTGGTGCCATCTTCAAGCTAAGGAGCCAAAGTCTAGCAACAAGTCTAGACATGTACAACGGAAAGCTCATCTAATCCGGGATTACGTGGAGCAAAAGACAGTAGTGATAGAAAAGATTGCTACTGAGATGATAACATATGAGATCCTCTCACTAAAGCATTACGACAAGATAAGCATGAAGGGCACGTTAATTCCATGGGAATCAAACGTGTTCCTGAGTTGTAGTACTCTTTTATGGATCAGATTCATTCTCCTTTGTACTCTATACGACATCATCGTTTTGATATTTCATATATATATATATTTTGTTTTTCATGTGGAATTGTACGACAATTTTGAACACCACAAAGTGAATTGAACAAACATCATATCTTGTTAGTCCTTAATTGCCCACATGAGTGATAACTCGGCAACTATTCGTGACGTTGGTTGATGGTGGGTTCAACGAGCCATAAGTCAACGGGTTGGTGACCAATCACAGAGGCGATTTATACGGATATTTCGTAGGACACAATTGTGACATCGACGTGGAGTCCTAAATGTTTTATAACATTCGTTGCCCGGTCGTGGATAGGACTTCCATGGTGATCCTAAGAGTCGATTCTTTGACTATCGATTGTCTCTTGAGACTACGGCAGATTTTGGGTGACTTTGGTTTCTTTCTCACGGTCATCCGTAACAGGGGGCCAAGTAGATTTTTTCTGGGTCATTTCATCTTTGTGCTTAGATCGGAAGGAGTCGAGTTGAAGGAAATATTCAGCCTTTATCGGGTACTCGATATTTCTCAGGGCCACTCGAGGAGTCAGAATCGAAATGCATGGCCATGCTCGGATACGGATTCGTTTTATCGGTTAAGTTACTCTCTAGTCGGGGAAACCACTCTAGATACAGATCGATTGTAAAATACGACCTTTGTGGATCCAGATCTGCAAATTGTTTTACATTGAGTGGGAGAGATTTTAAATGAATATGAGAATCGGTTATCGCACATACACTTGTACGGACAAGTGGGAGTTTGTTGGAGCTTGTGTCCTCCAGTTAGTGCGGATAACGTCATTGCACATACACTTGTACGGACAAGTGGGAGCTTGTTGGAGTTGGTGTCCTTATTGGTTAGTGCAAGGACTTATAAACCTCTAAAAGGATCAAAGGGCATACTTTGGTATTATTATCAGTAGATCCACGTTTATCAATAACGGTTGGCTTGCTAGATAAGTTTGACGTTATTGTCATACAGATGGCGGTGATCAACTGGTCCCTAAAAGTCACACCTATAGGATACGTTCGAGAGATGTGACGGTATGAAAATACTGTCATGTAGATGCCAAAATTGACTAACCAGTTAGTCCGAGTTATTTGACTAAGTAATTAGTCAAATATGTGATGTTGAGATATTATATTTAATACGGATTAAATATCATGGGCTAAGGCGAATTAACCAGTTAATTCGTAAAATTAAATATACGTGATTTATATTTAATTAAATGTATATTAAAAATAAATTATACAATACTGTTTTGTCGGACACGTATTAACAATTCAGCTAACTCGTATTATTAGCTGATGCCTTAATTTCCGATAACCGATAACAGTTTATAATATAAACCCGTCATATACATTTTAGCATTTGGTGAACTGGACCTCGAGCTAAAATTAAGAGGAAGTGGAAGCCCACTTCCCCATGCATGCATTCGGTCCGGCCGAACCAAACAAAAGGAGAGACTCCCTCTCCTTTTGACCTAGACAATTTTCATTTACAGAAAAACTAGGGTTTTGAAGAGTATTCTTCTCTGAAAAACCTGAGATCTCTCATCTCAACAAAACTCACATCAGTTCTCCCTATATTGCAAGGCAATCGGAGAACACTGTTCTAGCACAAGGGCATATCTCGGACAAAGTCTTGGGTGTAACGATTAGGAGGAAATCGCTTTGATTTGTTCTTTACGCCGCAATTTAAAGGACCCGAGGTTATTTCTTGTTCCTTATCGTTTCTATTGTTTTTATCGTTTTATGACTATAAATTGCATGTATAAATTTACGTTATAGTCCTGCAATTAAAGGGTAGTATACGGATATTAACCCACAACTATGCCTAGAATAGGAATGAAAACGCGCCTCGCGTAACCCCACGTGTCGCTCTTGTGGCACTAAATAAACGGCCCCTGGCCAAGCTGAAATAAGCTAAATGTCACTGTACTCTTGCATTTTGACAAATTTGTCATCCTCATATCATCAAACAAACTAAATTCGCACCTTCAGAGTAAGCAAAAGCTCATGCTTATTTTCTAAGTTCATTACAAGCTCTTGCTTCGAACAATTATTCTTTTACATTTACTTGAACTACGTGCAAGGGTTTGATTTCGCTTTTCAAGTGAATACGTAGGCAATCCTTCACGGGATTCAACCCATTATATCTAAAATGTAAATAGAAGGACATTTGCATTGCATTTGAAATTCGACAAGAATAATAAATAGAAAATCACAAAGGTTTCATAACCACTTAACCTTTTTTTATTTATTTCATTCGTTCATTTTCTAATAATAATAATACGCTACATAATAAAAATAGAATAGGCTAGGATTCTAAAAATCCCTCCTTTTTACTACAACAATAATAATAATAATAATCAAATAATAAATAAAGAGACTTGGGCTATTCCTCCATCTTCCCCTTGCCCTTGTCATTTTTGCCATATTTCTTGTCACGACCTCGAGCCGGACGCTCTTGCGCCACTTCAGACCTAATCACTAACGGTCTTTCTCGAGGCCTAGCTTTTCCATTCTTGCCAACCACCATTTCCGCGACAGGAGCAGTCTTTGGTTTCTTCGAAGGATGAATGACTTAAAACCCGGCTTCTTCTTCTCCCTCTGTCAGATGCTTCTATTTCTCTTTCTCTCCCTCATGCACCTTGTAGTCAATGGGCTCACGCTTCCTCAACTTCTCGCGCTCTTCCGGAGTTATAGCCTTTCTCCACCTCAGATAAGAATCCGACACCCATAAAGCATTGGCGGAGAAATTCAAGAACCACATGTTTCTTTGGGCCCATTTGATAGCCCACTCTCTTCGGCTCTCTGTAGTAAGCGCCATAGCGATCTGCGGGACGGTATCAAGCCTCGGAATCATCTGCTTCAGCCCAACTTGCCTCATCAGCCTTTCCGGAAAGATGCATACCATAAACTCCAATCCGGGAATGCGCACCGACCTAGTGGAATCCAAAGAAGACACTCCAGTGACGGACTTGAGGTGCCACCACGGAACGACCCACCTGATCAACGGGCCATCATCACTCTTCAGCTTGTTCTTCCAATAGTCACAGACCCGGGTGAAGTCCACCATATACAACCTTGTCCTCATCGCGATCGAGCGGGCATGATAGGAAAGTGCATGAACTGGGGGCTCGATCAATCGGAGCCGTTCCATAAGCCAAACCTACCAAAAGCAGGTATTAGACATCAAAAAAAAAAGACGAAAAAACAAAAAAAAAAGACGAAAAAAAAAACAAAAAAAAAAGACGAAAAAAAAAAAAAAAAAAAAAAAAGGTGTCTTTTACCTGTAAAATAACGGGACTCCCCAAGAACGGCAGAGCACGGTTGGATTTCCTATTATCCAAACCCAATATAATCTCTCCTAAGCATAAACAAGCTGGGCTCCTGCGCAGCTCCATCTGCTCAACAAGGCCCAAAAGACGGGGATCACCTCTCAAGTCTTCATCAACATGCCCTTGGAAGACATACACATGCAACAAGCAAAAGCCAAATGCCCTCCGCCTAGCAACATGAGAAACGGTGGGGTCGGCCCTATTGATGAATCGATCTATGAAGTCCAACATTCTCACACCTTTTGAGGTAACTAGACGGTCCACCTCGAGTCTAGTCAATCCGAGCAAGTCTCGAAATTTGCTTTTGTACCCTTGAGAAGTGGAAGGAATGGCAGGCAAATGTTCGGGGTCCCATCCACCAATAGCGGCAATTTCTTCAGGAAAAGGACAAATATCACCTCCAGGGAACGCAAAAACATGATAATTCGGGTCCCAGTAGTCAAGGCAAGCATCCAAGAACGGTTTCACAACCTTGATGAGTTTCAAACTCAACAACGATCCAAAGTTATAAGAGCCCATGTCATGCTTCTCCATATTTGAAAATTTATTGGTCCATTCCTTCAAGCGGATCTCCAAAGTATTCATGATGAGAAAATTTATTTTGAAGATTTTTGTGTATTTAGACGAAGACGAGACGGAAGATTTGTGTGAATAAAAGCTCCATCGACGTTTCTATTTATACTAATTGCTGTTTCCAAAAATCGGTCAGAACGGAACAACCTGGGAACAGGCGCAGCACCTGCTGCGCCTCTTCAAAGGGACGCAGCTCATGCTGCGCCTCTACCTGAGCTTCACTTCTGTGATTTTCCGCGTTGGATCTTTCCTAATTCCATAACGAATAATTTCCTATTCCTACAGGTTATTATTTTGGTAAATACGGGAAATTACCATATTTCAGGTTTCCTAAATTCGCGGGCACGCATTCCGAGGCGACATCGACATTTCTGCCATTATATTACGCTTGTATATTTTCATTTAGGAAATAAATTTCATTTTCATTTTAGGAAATAATTTTCATTTTAATTTCAACTTGTATATATTGATTTTTATTCTTTAAATTCATTTCTAAACTTATAGATTTCTATTTCTTTCTTTTTTTTTAGGGGGTAACCCTCCCTACCGTCCGGTCATTTCCAGCAAACTTTTTGCATTTTTGCATTTTTTTCCGCGTTCTTTTGAGTCTCTCATTTTGCGCTAATTAAGGCCATATGTATATAAAAATGTATGCTTTGCGTGTTTTTCTATGTAAATTTCGGCAGCATGACGGCATAAACCGTCATCTATCAAACCTGTTCGAAACTAACCTGCAGATACAAGCAACACAACCCAGCAGCAAAGGCACTCAGGCCATCGTATATATACCAAACGGAGGAAATGTACAAACTGGGGGCTCGAACCCCAAACAAAGTCCAAAAATGTTCAAAATGATAGTCCAAATGTACAAATATGCAAAATACGACAAAAGCTACACAAAACTACTGTTGGGCGCCCTCCAACTCTGCAACTCTCGCCACAAGAGCAGCGATCTCGGCATCCCGAACCTCGAGCTCCCTCAACACGCGAGCTATCTCCTCCCGAGACTGGGTCAACTCTCGCTCCAACTCGCGGTCACCTTGTAAACAAGAAAATTGGCTCATGTCAATCAATTCAAGCAAAACTAGAAAAATCAAAAGAAAGTCAAAAAGGAGATAGGTGTAAGGTTCATACCTGACGACCCCGACCGCCGACAAGTGCCTCGACGGCAGTAGCTCGCAGCCGGTTGGCCACCCTCCACAACGCCACAAACCGAAACGGCGCAACCTGCATTTTCAAAAAGAAGTTCTCAACAATTGAACAAATTCAATCAAATGTGTTCTTACACAAAGGATATACGGATTAGAGGCTCACCCTCCGAATCAGATGCTGCCAATCGTCCAGGCCAGCATCCACCACGGCTACGTCAAAGTCACGCAGCTCGGAGATCGTCGTCCTCCCGGTCGCGTCAGTGTACTCGAGGGTCTCGGGGTACTCTGGGGGCTCGATGCCCGCCGCCTCGACCTCCTACAAAGACAAATGATTCTCATCAATCGATGATCTTTCATGGTTCTCAAAAATCAAATCAAAAGGAAAAATAAAAAGATACTCACCACCACCGCCGCACGCCGAGTCTCAGTAAAGGAACGCGAGTAGTCCTCGCCGGGAAGAAGAAGGGCGTCACCACGGCACCAGCCAAGTCCGCCTCCCTCTCGGCCTCGAAGGCTCCCTAAACATCGTCCTGGGAGGATCGACGGGAACCGTCAACACGCCCCGCGAGCACTGACGAGCCAAGCGCTCGCCCAAGTACCACACAGGACCCATCGACGTCCTCACGGTGAGTCGGCCCGAGCTCCTAGGTCGAAGGACCTCACCACAAAGGAGGCGCTCCAGCGTACTCGCCCAAGGTCTGGGCACCCACCGAGACAAGATAAAAAGGATCATTCCTACGATCAATTAAAAGCAAATATAAGAAGCAAAAGCAAATATAAGTGGGATACTCACGCTACTCACCAAGAGCGTTCACGTCCGTGGTAGACGTTGTGAGAAGAACGCTTGCTCTTCGTCCGCACATCACCCAATCCCTTACCACGGGATAGGCCCTCTCCAACGGCTCCGTCCTCTTCGGCGCGAGACTCGGGAAGTAGGAGTACACCCACGCCTGTAAAAGCAAAATAATCGATGACGATCTTTTGATAAAGAAAAGGAATTTACTTTGGTCTAAAGGTAGGTTCATACCTCCGTGATAGTCCAGTCCAAAAGCACCGGGAGAAGTCCCTTCTCCATCAACTCCGGACGAACCATGGCCCTCATGAAGCGGATGAGGACCGCAAAACCAGCCAGATGACCCAGCCCCAGCGTCCCGGGGAACTCGGGTCGAAAGGAAGGGAAGAAGCTTCGTCGATGACTTTTCGCCCTTGTCTCCGAGGTAAATCGAAGACAGAAACCACTAGAGCCACGGACGAGCCCTCTCGCTCACCTGTACAGGGGAGGAGGAGCCGTCTCCCTCCCATCAATCGTCACCGGCCACGGGTCTTCCCGCAAAGTAGTCTCGAACGTAAGAAGGCGGGTATCAAACCCGCATCGAACAGACCTTCGGCGACAAGTTCCACCGATCAATCTCTCGCCTCCGCCGAGTCCGCCCTCATGGCGAGTCTCCGCCACGCCACCTCCTCGGTCCCCGCACGGCGGACCGAGAAATCATGCCGTAATCCTCCAAAGTGACTCCCACCTCACCAAAAGGCATGTGAAACGTGGAAGTCGTATCCCAGAATCGGTCCAAGAAAGCACGGACCAGGCTAAGGTTAGCCCGCAACTTCCTCTTCGCGATATCCCTCCGGACACTGAACCAAAGGACCGAACGCTCCACGCTCGATCATGGCCCTCTCCTCCGCCGACAGCCGCTCGTAGTGCTCCATCGCCGTCGTGTAACCCGAGAACGACCTGATGTTCCCGGCCTCCTATTATGATTTGAAACAAAGCTATCTTTAGTTTTGAAAGGAAATTTGAAAGAAATTTGGACAAATAAACGAAAGAGGATGAGTAGTGAGCAGTGAATTCTTATTTACCAAACTCTTCACCGTCCTGTAAGACAGGTGACCCTCTGCAGCCCACACCAGATGCCTGCTCTCCCAAGTCTCAGCCCACGCGGGAGCTCCTCTCAGCTGACGACCTCCTCGTCCGACGTTGGCCCGTCTCAGGGCCTCCTCCTCCTCAACGGCCTCCTCCTCGTGAAGCCCGTCCCCAGCAGCCATCACCGCAGCGGTGAAGGCCTGCTCTAAAGCCTCCTCGACAGTAGCAGCGTCGATCTCCATGGGAGCTCTCCCGGAAGTAGAAGCCTCATCACCTGCAACATTAAAGCAAATTCAGGCCGCGTCACATGACGACGAGCCTTGGTTAAGGGATTTTCGAGCCCTCGAAAGCCCTGAAACCGCTTTTTTCTGCCATCCTTGGCCATATTCCCACCAACCTGATCACTCATGTGATAAATTGGGTCAAGTCAAGCCTAATTCGAAGCCTAGTCCCGGGTTCGAGTCGAAAATTCGACAGCATTTCGCTATAATGGCGATTATGCCCTAGAAAAGTGTCCTGAAAAAGCCGTCACAAACCAAAATTCCGAGATGGTAGAAAGTTTACCCATCACTCAAGGATCCCAAATATCAAGTTTCATCACAAATGGGCAATCCTAAGACTATTTTCGAAGCAATTTACGGTTCAGCTGTAAAACCGTCTCAAATTTCACTCAAAGGCTCAAAACTTGATGAAAATTCGAAACAAATACATGGTTGTGTTCCTAACACTACCTATTATCCATTTCTAGTGTCAATTTGACAAGGCAAATCCATTTGGGGGAAAAGCCCCAAATTTTCGAGCAAATGGGTCATAAACCCTAGTTTTTTCGGCTCAAAATTGGACGAATATAGAAGATTAATGCAAGATTGAGGCACATACCTCGATTAGTCATCTTTAAAGCAAGCTTTTGAATCAAACCTTGGCGGAAATGGTGAAGATTTGAGAGAGAAATGAGAGAGTTATGTTTCGAATAAAAATGAACATAAGCCTCCTGATTTTCGCGTTTTTACGCAGGAAAGACAATTTGGGGAATAGACGCAGCAGGCGCTGCGCCTCTTCCTTTTGTTCCCTCCATACGGATTTTCAAAAATCCGTTATGAGTTCGTAATTTGTGGGCCCATCTTTGGTGCGCCTTTTCCCCGATGCTATTTTCATTCTTTTGGTCCGTTTGACGATTATCTTTCGTTCCGGCCCGCATTTCCAAGCCCGCAGCAGACCGTTGCGTATTATTTTATTCCTTCCAAGACCTTATGCTTGTCGCAACGAGCATTTATTCCTTCACAGAACTCGACACACCTTCATTATGTCTCCAGCGAGAGTAAGCGGATATACTTTCCCTCTCATGACAAGAAGAATCCATTCCCAATCGTGTCTCTAGCGAGAGTGAGCGGACGTACTGTCTCTCTCAAGACGTAAGGACTGACGATCTACCTAAGCAGATTTCCTCCCAGCAGTTCCCACCTGTGTCCTGCTACTCGCAATTATTTCTCGAAGACTACCCAAGCAGTTTTCTCTCAGCAGCTCCCGCCTGTGTCCTGCTACTCACAATGTTTCTTGTTTCCCCGCGGAGTGCGACAAGGGTGTCGTTCTCCAGAAGTTCTCAAACCCAAAGCCTTCTTTCTTAGGATCGTAAACCCGAAATTAGGATTTTTTAACTATAGGATCCCAATCCTTTTAGGTTCATAAGCCTTCAAGTTCCCAAACCAATAGAGTTCCTGTACCCAAGCTTTAGTTACCCCTAAGTTGAACTTACTTTAGGCCTCACTCCCGCCGATGCTTTCCTTTAGGGTCCCACACCCTAGCACCAATCTTTATATCTCTTTTAGGTCCTACCCATAGCTCCTATGCACCTCCGGAAGCATCTCAGGAAGAAGTCTCAGGTACGGTCTCTTCTTATGGCTGGCGAGCTTCCTTACGTAGTCTAATGGACTTTAAACGACCCTCCCCGATAGTCGACAGACTCTAAAATATTCCCGACGACAAGTCCTTGGCTCAGACCCCTTGAGCCGCCTCGCGTCGCCATAGTCGTCAGGTTGTAATCTTCGATTGATCTGATGGCTATACTTTGACTTTCGCCTTGTCCAAGCCTCAGTCAAAGTGGGGGCTCTGTAGATACCTCATTTCTGCACCTCCCGCAAACCACCCGGTGATGATTGGGCCACATGTTTGATACGCGGAACGATTTGTGATAGTTCGTAAGATTATCGTCAAGTGATTGCTCAAATATTAATGTCTACCTCTTGGTTGTCATCTACGTCCCGATACGGTCGTTTTGACAGTAATTAGAGTACATTCGGAGTCCGGGCCTAAAACCGTCTCCATTTTCTGATAACCGTTAAATCCCGAGTCAGAATGTTCTGGAATGTTCCGGATATTTCTATTCCATATTTCACAATCTTTATCTTTTAGTAAGCAATTTCCCGTAATATTCTCAAAAGATATTAAGGAAAACCGGATTCTTTCCGTCCTACCATAACTCAAACACGGAAATCTTTCTTCAGCAGGAGGAAACCACTTGGGAACAGACGCAGCAGGTGCTGCGCCTCTTCCAAGAGATGCAGTGGCTGCTGCGCCTCTTCCCAGGCCCTTTTCTGCATGTTTTTCGTATCTTTTTCATATCTTTCCGAGATTCACTTCCAAAGAGTCTCCGAAACCCTAATTCCGTCGTGTGATTAGTATAAATAGGAGCCTTCGCTCCTCATATTTCTCACGCGAGTGTCCGCCCTTCTCTTCTCCCTTTGCATTCTAGACTTTGTTCTTACTTTTTGGCGTCTACGTGCTTGAACTTTCGACCACGTAAGCTCGGATCCTTCTGAGTACCAGCCTCCCCGTTTGCATGACCGACCAATTTGACCAACTACACTCAATCAACTTAATTAATTAATCGTTTTCCTCTTACGAGGGCACTTTCTTTGCATTCGCGTCGAGCATCACTAATTGATATCTTAGTCCTTCTCGTTTCGTCAACATGTAAGTCTGAGGGTGTATAATCCTTATTTATTGTATTTATCTTTTGTATCATCATCAATTGTAAGGTTTACGTCGAAAATACCATTAAAATCGATTTCTAAAACCATGCATTAAAACCTCTTTTTTACGGATTTCCAGTAGATAACCGTCGAGAAAGGACGCAGCAACTGCTGCGCCTCTTCGAAGGGGCGCAGTTCCTGCTGCGCCTCTTCGTGAGGCTGCCGCAGTTCCTGCTTCCTTTCTTCTTCGTTCGTCCTCTGTTATTCGTCAAAGTTCTTTATTTGTTTTCGTTTGTTCGTTAGTCCTTCATCACAATAGCATAATAATTCACATGTATATTTATTATTCATCATTAACATGCTTTAATCATCACAAATCCGACTTAAATCCCGAGTAATCCAATATTTGCGGGTTTTCGTCATTAATTCAATTCCGGGTTGTAGAGATTCAATTTGTTCATATTGAGTTTCTGGAATTCGTCTTTGATATAGTTTCCATCTGTTTATTCACATGTTCATAATATATTCGTCATTAATCCATCGTATCTAACTTAATTAATTGATTTAATTTGTTTGACTCATTAATATTTCTCACTTCTGTCATTATTCCATCTTGTAAATAATTCGTTTCAATCCGTCTCATTCATGTTTTGCTGTTTTCATGACCCCTTCATATGTTAAATAACATGCTGATCACTTTCATCCGAGTAAATATCATTCATCGATCATTAAATTCACCAATTAACATTAACGGCTTGCAATTACGGCTTCACAGCCGGGACCGAAAGGAAGGAACGGACGCGGCGTCTCGCCTATTCCAAAGGACGCAGCTCTTGCGCTGTTCTCTGGCCGAGTTAAATCACGAACTCCGTCTCTGCCTTGACCTAGTTTAATTAGCCTACGTATTAATTAACTATTATTCGTATTATCACACTAATTCCTGTTAGTTTATTTATTTCTTTCCTTTATTCGTTTTCTCAAAATTATCCGTTTTAAAGGTATTTTCGACATAAATCGCCTATTCCAATGTAATTAATGTAATTTTCATTATTGTAATTTATAGTTATTGTATTTCTTTTATTGCTTGTATGTTTTCATATGTAATTGAACTTAAATCCTATTTCGACCCAATTGTATGCTAACTACGTGTCAACCGACTTAGTATTAATTCTCACATGCTAGGATTAAAACTTGGATGTTGCATTGCATGCATATAGCCGACGATATATCGAGTACGAATAACTTCCCTAATCATTAGTAGAGGCCGCTATCGAGGCGGGCGGGATTAGGTGTTCGATCAAAAGAGCTTCCTAATACGTACCCTCACCCCTTACTCCAGATATCTGTGAACACCCGTGTTCATTGGCATCCACGAGAGTCATTCTAGACATAGAATGCTAAGGGTAACGATTGCTTAGTGTTCATGTCACTACTTTGTGTCTTGACATGACACGAGGTATTCGAACGGTTCCAATTTCCCATAAAAATTGGTGGCGACTCCATACAAAATGCAAACGCTTGTTTCCCAAGCGCCCCCGTAGCCCCCGCTGTCCACACCTGGCAGTAGTAATTACTTACTATGCACAACTATCTCTGGCAGTAGTAATTACTTACTATGCTCATCTGGCAGTAACGATTGCTCGCTATGCACAACTGGCAGTAACACCCTCCGTGTTATGCTCAACTGAACAATCAACTCTCCAACAATCAAATACTCAATGACAATCCCGTCTTAATGCTCAACCAACAATTTATCATACTCAAATACTCTATTCCAATAATAAATCATAATTGTTAATTTTAGTCTCATCGACCGTCACATTTAAATATTCATTCACTGAACAATAAAACCGAGTTGAGTAGGAAATTCCTACCTGGCAAGCGATTCCAATTGTGCAGCTTAATCAATCCAAATAATTAAAGCAATCCGACCCGTTTATAATTTCTTCACAAATCGTCACCTATCATAAATATTATACTTTAATTATTAATTATCCAATTACTTATATTAATTTATTCAATTATAATTTAATTATCTTCATTATTTTCCGCTTAAATTATTATTATGTAAAAACCCGTCTTAAAACAACCCAAACTAATTATTATATTAAGTATAAATTAATTAATTGTAGTCCATTGTCTTCTAATTCACGTGAAAACAACAAACATACACCCCCATAGCACAAGGCAAAACCGTGTTTTGACAGCCTTCCTTTACCCGTTTTTCACGACACCCATAGCCACCATCGGCACCACCCAAGCATGCCACATCCTAGACCGCACTATGACGCATCCCGGCGACCACTAACCACCAGCCTAGCCATCCCCTACAACCCGTATAAACACGCCCTAGCAGCAACAATCACGAACATGACTAATTGCCGAAAACCCGACATCGACAAGTGTAAATAACCCCTCGCCAACACCACCACAGCCACCATTACCGCCTATGGCCACCACCTTCGACACCACTGTCTCACGGTGACTCCAGAGGTGGTCCCCTTTCCCCGGTACAGTCACCAACACGGCCATGGCAGTCGTCTTAAGACGGTCACCAAAACTCGCACACAACCCCTGCTCCTCCCCTGTTTTCGCTCAACTCCGGCAACCACTGCAACAACCACCACCTACAACCACCCACAACAACCCAAAACCGACGACCCATCACCACGACACTAACCAACCCAAACCCGAGTCCATTCGACACACACAAGAGGGTAAAACCGAGTCTATACGCGGGATTGGCAACCATTCAACACCCACGAAATTCCGGCCACCACCGCGCAAACCACCACCATAAAACGATCCATACCACCCACAGTGGTTGACTACACCCTAGGTATTTCCCTTAAACAACCTAGGTCAGTCACGCTTAAGAACGGGTTCAAAACCATATAAAACACGGCATACAACCACCCATAAAAACCCGCCTGAAACAACCCTCTCCTGACGGTCAACGGCGGTCCACGGGGGTCAAATAAGGTCTCTGGTGGTCCACGATCACAACGATGGTCACGGCTTGTCCTATGGTGGTCTAATTTACAAGTTATAACGTAGCAAAGAGTATACATGAGACGGTCTTACCTCGAGTTAATTGTTGATTTTGAGTCTCTTTTCACGTTTCCCTAAATCCCCAATTCTCTCTTCAAATCCCAGATTTATTATGACAATTTAGTTGTATTATTTTCCCTTTTATAAGACAAGTTAAGCTAATCCCTTTTCAATTTAGGAAATCCGTTTTAAGGCAACTATTTCTATTATAAAATACAGTTCTTATTATTACTATTATTATTATTATTATTATTATTATTATTATTATTATTATTATTATTATTGTTATTATTGTTATTATTATTATTATTATTATTATTATTATTAGCACTACTCGGAAATTCCGAGCACACATCCCTAGGTCCAAATAGCCCATTACACATTTCCGACTTAATTGTTATTTTATTATATTATTCATTATTCCATCTTATTCACAATTATAAATTATATTATAATTAATTATTTAAAATGCGTTAATTATTAATATAAATTTTATCAAATTACGGAGTATTACAGTCTTCCCCCCTTAAAATGAACTTCGTCCCGAAGTTCGCCCATAACTAATACTACTACAACACTTATAAACATCCACATAACTAAGCAACATCCAACTTATGATAACATAAGTATTCATTTACGACTATCAATCACGCCAATATTACCCCAAGATATCACAATAATTATTAAAAACATTTGTAGTATTACATTCCTTCCCCCTAAAAATAAACTTCGTCCTCGAAGTTCGGAATATCAAACAATAGGAACAACGAAATCATTGTTGAAACGCACATTGTAACATAAGACAACACTTATTTCAGCAGACACAACACCAATTAATGGCTAAATGAAGAACAAAATCTTTGTGTTACTTCTAAATAGCAAAACTAATCATATAATATATTATAACTAATCTTTATTTAAACTTCAACTTAACTCTAATTATCGACGAATACATTGCCAGACTAGATTATAATATATAACAAAATACGCATAATTGTTTAGTTTAATCTTTTCTTTATTATAATGCTATCTAACCTAGAGATGGATGCATTTAATGTGAACATATATATAGGCTTAGGGAAACACATTCCGCATGTCACTAGACATGTCATCCTACTTCACAGAATTCACAACATCAAAATATCAATGCTCAAAAGATAAGAAACAAAACTTATATTTTTCAAGGCTAGGAAAACAAGTTATAACTTCTAAAAATCATTAACAATTAATAACATAATTACCTCTTTAGGACATATACTTTTTAGAAAATAAAGAGAGTTAGTAAACCATGAGAAAAAGAATCAAGTCAAAAACTCATAAGGCCAATTTATAATGCATTTTACAAATTATTTGGTCGAAACAAAAATTTTACAGCAACTTGTCAGAAACTTAGGTCAAATTGTAAAAATCACCATAAATTGTCAAAATATTTTCTTAAAACGTGGCTTACCAATTTAGAAATATACATGAGTCTATTAACCAGTGGAGTTGGAATTGTAACAAATAATTACGTAGTTTTTAAATGATAATTTTTACAAAAACATGGCGCAAAAACATTACTGTACAGGAATATTTCAACTACTGTCCACCAAAATATTTATTTCTCCTAAATAATATATTCTTTGAATATGAGACCAGTGGCATAAGAAAGCTAACTCACAAGGGTATCATACATAAAAATCTCGGGCAAGAATTTTAAACCGACAGTAAATGGCAGCCAAAACAATCAAGGGTAAAATTTCGAGAAATCAATCAAAATCACAACAATTAATACTTCTCATGTTTGATCATATTAACCCCTTCCACATACATGCCAACATATATTCCCCATATCATCATGCTTATAAAAATGCTTAAACAAATCATGTCACACCCCTCCTCCGTAAAATAAGGTTACGCCCCAAAACCGCAACCATTAATAACAACAATATGCAACCAAGACAAACAAAATTCCTAAGAGAAACATACTATATTCATTTTAAATTACCCCACACTCTCAAGTATTCTCTCAAGGTTACCGGTTCAAAACTGGAAGGGCCATGGTATGAATTAAGGGATCCTTCTTAACCACACTAAGAGGGGCTCCTAACAGTTTCTACCCGGGGTTCATTTTAGTTAGACACATCCTAAGTTCATTATTATTCATTGGTTAGGCCTGAGGATCGTTTTGCTCTGATACACCCCCATTTATTCGGGAGCCTTTAGCTAGACATTCCCAAGTAAATGAGAGCGTTACCATCTCGGTTTCCCGAGGTAGTGAATAACAAAGTACAACAAACCAAAGTAATTTAAATCAAAACTTAGCGATTACATGTTTATTACAATTAACCAACTAAAACTTAATATAAAATATTTACAACTCGCAGCGGAAAATAAATAAGTGATATAACTATATATGTGATCTAGACTTCATCTAAGGTTCCAAGTCGAGCTCTCATCCCAATGCTCCCAAGTCAGCTAAACTTTGGTACCTGTCAAATCTGCTCCCCATAAAACGGTTCACCGCAGGTGTTCACGAATACACAGTCAACCGCGAGGTTGAGTAGGAATAAACTAAACAACAATAATAATAATCCAACCAAAATAAACATCCTTCAAATTCTCATCACTTCATCCGTACAACTCACTTACGTCCGGCGTAGCACAACCCCTTAACACCGTGCTATGCTCAATCGGGCAAAAGAGTACTTGCGTACCATGCTCACTGGCGTAGTAATTACTTACTATGCACAACTATCTCTGGCAGTAGTAATTACTTACTATGCTCATCTGGCAGTAACGATTGCTCGCTATGCACAACTGGCAGTAACACCCTCCGTGTTATGCTCAACTGAACAATCAACTCTCCAATAATCAAATACTCAATGTCAATCTCGTCTTAATGCTCAACCAACAATTTATCATACTCAAATACTCTATTCCAATAATAAATCATAATTGTTAATTTTAGTCTCATCGACCGTCACATTTAAATATTCATTCACTGAACAATAAAACCGAGTTGAGTAGGAAATTCCTACCTGGCAAGCGATTCCAATTATGCAGCTTAATCAATCCAAATAATTAAAGCAATCCGACCCGTTTATAATTTCTTCACAGTACAAATCGTCACCTATCATAAATATTATACTTTAATTATTAATTATCCAATTACTTATATTAATTTATTAAATTATAATTTAATTATCTTCATTATTTTCCGCTTAAATTATTATTATGTAAAAACCCGTCTTAAAACAACCCAAACTAATTATTATATTAAGTATAAATTAATTAATTGTAGTCCATTGTCTTCTAATTCACGTGAAAACAACAAACATACACACCCCCATAGCACAAGGCAAAACCGTGTTTTGACAGCCTTCCTTTACCCGTTTTTCACGACACCCATAGCCACCATCGGCACCACCCATGCATGCCACATCCTAGACCGCGCTATGACGCATACCGACGACCACTAACCACCAGCCTAGCCATCCCCTACAACCCGTATAAACACGCCCTAGCAGCAACAATCACGAACATGACTAATTGCCGAAAACCCGACATCGACAGGTGTAAATAACCCCTCGCCAACACCACCACAGCCACCATTACCACCTATGGCCACCACCTTCGACACCACTGTCTCACGGTGACTCTCAGGTGGTCCCCTTTCCCGGCATAAGTCACTAACACGGCCATGGCAGTCATCTTAAGACGGTCACCAAAACCCGCACACAACCCCTGCTCCTCCCCTGTTTTCGCTCAACTCCGGCAACCACTGCAACAACCACCACCTACAACCACCCACAACAACCCAAAACCGACGACCCATCATCACGACACTAACCAACCCAAACCCGAGTCCATTCGACACACACAAGAGGGTAAAACCGAGTCTATACGCGGGATTGGCAACCATTCAACACCCACGAAATTCCGGCCACCACCGCGCAAACCACCACCATAAAACGATCCATACCACCCACAGTGGTTGAATACACCCTAGGTATTTCCCTTAAACAACCTAGGTCAGTCACGCTTAAGAACGGGTTCAAAACCATATAAAACACGTCATACAACCACCCATAAAAACCCGCCTGAAACAACCCTCTCCTGACGGTCAACGACGGTCCACGGGGGTCAAATAAGGTCTCTGGTGGTCCACGATCACAACGATGGTCACGGCTTGTCCTATGGTGGTCTAATTTACAAGTTATAACGTAGCAAAGAGTATACATGAGACGGTCTTACCTCGAGTTAATTGATGATTTTGAGTCTCTTTTCACGTTTCCCTAAATCCCCAATTCTCTCTTCAAATCTCGGATTTATTATGACAATTTAGTTGTATTATTTTCCCTTTTATAAGACAAGTTAAGCTAATCCCTTTTCAATTTAGGAAATCCGTTTTAAGGCAACTATTTCTATTATAAAATACAATTCTTATTATTACTATTATTATTATTATTATTATTATTATTATTATTATTATTATTATTATTATTATTATTATTATTATTATTATTATTATTATTATTATTATTATCACTACTCGGAAATTCCGAGCACACATCCCTAGGTCCAAATAGCCCATTACACATTCCCGACTTAATTGTTATTTTATTATATTATTCATTATTCTATCTTATTCACAATTATAAATTATATTATAATTAATTATTTAAAATGCGTTAATTATTAATATAAATTTTATCAAATTACGGAGTATTACACTTAATCTTTATTCTCCTGTTTTTCCTCTCTTTCTTAGTCTCTTTAGTTTAAACAATCAAATTCAACCCCCCAAATTGGTTACCGTGACGAACTTAGACAAAGCCGACATTTTCCCATCTCCCTGTAGAGTTCGACCCGACTTCCCTAGCTATATTGTTAATTAGAGCCAGTTGGTTATTTTTGATAGGTATACGACTGCCCTGTCAAATTTTGGCGTCGTTGCCGGGGAGGTGGCGTAATTTTGTTTCTTTATTTAAGTTTGTCTCTCGTCTCTCGTCTCAAGGAATTTATTCCTTGAGACTGATCTCATTTTTTGCAAAGTTTTTGATTAGTTTGCAGAATATCTGTTCTAGAAAGAGAACATTGTCATACCTGCTCCAGTCTGTAAATTTTATCTGCCAGGATGCCGAATATAGCCAGCCATTCAGAGCCTAACGTGGATTCCCTTCCAAAAGGTTTCTTACTACCCACTACCGAATCGGGAACTTTTGGAATCCACCCATCCTATATACAGCTGGTCGAGAGAAATCTCTTCAAGGGGTACCTGAAGAAGATCCGTGCAGGCACATAGAGCTATTTAAGGAGTATTTCTCCACCATTCCTCTTGCTGCTGGGGTGACACAAGACAGAGTGAAGGGAGTTCTCTTTCCCTTCTCTTTAGCTGATGATGCCCGGGAATGGTTGAGGGATTTAGACAGGGAAGCAACCGGTGTAACTGACTGGAGTTCCTTTGCCTTGGCCTTTTACAGGCGATATTTTCCACCACAGCGCACTAATGCGTTGAGAGCTCGGACATCGCATTTGAGCAATTGTCCACTGAAGACTTGAATGGGGCTTGGACTAGGTTCAAGAAGCTCGTCCGTTCTGTGCCTCATCACGGTTTCAAGCGCTGGTTCCTATGTACCCAATTCTACAACGGGTTATATCCGGACCAGAGAGTTATCCTTGATAATGTAGCTAAGGGGAGATTCACGAAAAATGTAGAGGATGATCAAGGGTGGCATCTTATTGAGGAGATGGCCATCCATGTTGCCGAATATGGAAATCCCCGAAGAAGTGGGTGAGTTAACGAGTTGGTGGCAGCTGAGGTGGTAAGTCTTAGCAAAAGTCTAGGTGGTGCGGAGATTACGGAGACTATGGGTGAGCACGCACAAGTTTGTGCTATTACTGAGCATGTGGAGATATGCGGTAGATGCGACATGGAGGGGCATGACCCCATTGGTTGTATGGCGAGAATAGAGCGCGTCCTTGCTTATCAGAAATACAAGCAAGGAGTTCCTTTTTCTCAATTATATGAAGCGATGACGAATGTTTCTACTCTCTCTAGGCAAATACCGCAGCCAGACCCCTCTTCTACAAATGGGGAGATCGCCGAACTGAAATCCTTGGTTTGAACTTAACACAACAGTTCGAGGAGAAGTGCAACAAGGATGATACCGCTGTCGTGGAGTTAAGAGAACAAGTCGCGCAGTTAACACTCGCGAAAAACCAAGTTAATCATCCACCGTCGTGCGACCCAATCAATGCAATAAATCTCCGAAGTGGCCTTGCTTATGAGGGGCCAAAAATACCAAAAGACGGGGTTGTGACAGCTGATAATACCCCGGAAGATGATTTGAACGAGTTTCTGAACGATATCCTTGCTGCATGCTGTCCAGACACTCGATCGAGTGAAATAATCTATCCAGGTACTCGATCGAGTGATAAACTTACTCGATCGAGTGGTGTCCAATTTATAGATGGTCGATCGAGTGTAAATTCCTCTCGATCGAGTGAAAAAGAAGAAGAAGTCACTCGATCGAGTGAAAAAGATGGTCGATCGAGTAAGCCTAAAATAGAAGAGCTCGATCGAGTGGTTCAAACAGCTCGATCGAGTAATTTCCAAAATAAAACCACTCGATTGAGTGAATAAGGTATTCGATCGAGTGCTAGAACCAGCGGAGATCCTATTTTGACATCTAATTCCGCTACCGTGTCATCTTCCCCTTCTGTGAAGACGTCACGTGCTGATAAAGGTAAAGAGAAAGTCGCGGGTCCACTCATTGCTACCAGAGTACCCTTTCCAGGTCGTCTGAAGGACGCAAAGGTTGAGCGACAGTACGGTAAGTTTGTGGACGTTGTCAAGAACCTCCAGGTAACTGTCCCTTTTACCGAAATTATTACCCAGGTACCTACTTACGCTAAATTCATGAAAGATATTGTGACGCGTAAGAGAGAGCTAAGTGAATTTGAGATCGTTTCATTTTTGGAAGAGTCTAGTAATTTACTTTTAAATAAGGCTCCACCTAAGATGAAGGACCTGGGTAGCTTCTCTATTACCTGTATTATAGGCAATGAGGTAATTGATAAGGCTCTTTGTGATTTGGGAGCCAGCGTCAGTGTCATGCCCTTATCTATCTGCAAGAAATTAAATATGGGTCACCTTAAATTGACTAACATTACCCCTACGGATGGTGATAGATCGTTAGGCGACCCTTGGGTGTCTTGGAGGACGTGCCTGTGAAAATAGGCAAGCTCTTTATACCAGTAGATTTTATTGCTCTAGACATTGCTGAGGACACCCGGACCCCGATTATATTAGGAAGACCGTTCCTTTGTACAGCTGGGGCCATTATTGATGTCAAACAAGGGCGTTTGACTCTTGCAGTAGGGGATGACGCAATCACTTTCAGTCTGCCTAGTACTTTGGCTCGGCCAATGATAGAGGACACATGTTATTCTGTTGATATTATTGACGAGTCTATTTATGACTTCTGGTCGGGTTCTTTTATAAAGGACCCACTAGAGGCTCTTATGCTTTTGGATGAGTGTGCAGATAACCCAGATGATGATGACGCTGTGTTGGATTTGCTTAAAGATGATTTAGATGAGCGTGAACTCACCGACGCTGAGGGAGAGCAAGTGGAATAGATGATCAGTACCCTATGCTCCATTGAGGTAAAGGTACTTGAGCGTAAGCCTCTTCCCTCTCATCTAAAATATGTTTTCTTAGATGATACTGAGCAATATCCAGTCATTATTAGTGCTAAGCTTGATAATGATCAGCTGACTTCCTTGTTAGCTGTGCTTAAGAAAAACAGGAAAGCTTTGGGTTATTCCTTGGACGATATAAAGGGGATTAGTCCCGATATTTGTATGCACAGGATAGAGCTGGAGGAAGATCACAAACCTTGCAGATAGGGTCAGCGCCGGCTGAACCAGAAGATGCAAGATGTTGTGATGGTTGAGGTAATGAAGCTGCTCGACGCAGTATTATCATCTATTCTGTTGGTCATTCTAAGTGGGTGAGTCCAGTGCAGGTGGTCCCTAAGAAAGGAGGGACTACCATGGTTAGGAATGACAAAAATGAGTTAATACCTACTAGAGTAGTGACTGGTTGGCGGATGTGTATAGATTACAGACAGCTGAATGCCGCCACCAAGAAAGATCACTTTCCCCTTCCTTTTATTGATCAGATGGTAGAAAGGTTAGCTTTTCATAAGTTTTTCTGCTATTTAGACGGGTATTCAGAGTTCTTTCAGATCCCTATTCACCCAGATGATCAAGCTAAGACTACTTTTACTTGTCCTCAGGGCGTGTTTGCTTATCGCAGGATGCCTTTTGGTTTATGTAATGCCCCTGCCACCTTCCAAAGGTGCATGATGGGGATATTTTCAAAGTATATTGAGTCTATTATGGAAGTTTTCATGGACGATTTTAGTGTGTATGGAAGTGATTTTTCTAACTGTCTGTCTAACCTTGATAAAGTGTTGCAGCGCTGCATTGAGGTTAATCTCGTGCTTAACTGGGAGAAGTGTCATTTCATGGTCAACGAGGGAGTTGTCTTAGGGCACTTAGTTTCTGATAGGGGAATAGAAGTTGATAAAGCAAAAGTGGAAGTGATTCAGCAATTACCTCCTCATGTTAATGTTAAAGGAGTGAGAAGCTTCCTTGGTCACGCCGGCTTTTATCGCCGGTTTATCAAGGATTTCTCAAAAATTGCTAAACCACTTACAAAGCTGCTACTTAAGGATGCCCCTTTTGTATTTACTGACGAGTGTCTTTCTGCTTTTAACAGATTAAAGCAGGCTTTGGTATCCGTGCCGATCATACAGCCTCCCGACTGGGATTTGTCGTTTGAGATAATGTGCGATGCCAGTGACTATGCATTAGAAGCAGTGTTAGGCCAAAGGAAAGACAAAGTTTTAAATGCAATCTACTATGCGAGCCAAACTCTGGATGAGGCTCAAGTGAAGTACACCACCACTGAAAAAGAGCTGCTAGCTGTAGTTTATGCTTTAGAGAAATTTCGTTCTTATTTGATTGGGTCAGAAGTTAATGTTTTTACTGACCATGCAGCTCTGAGGAATCTCCTTGCTAAGAAGGAGGCTAAACCACGGCTATTAAGATGGATACTCCTTCTTCAAGAGTTTGATTTGCAGATAAAAGATAAGAAAGGAGCTGAGAACGTTGTAGCTGATCATCTGTCGCGACAAGAGGGAGAAGATTCTTTACCTATTGATGAGTCTTTTCCTGATGATTCTTTATTTGCTGTATTATCTTCTATTGTTAACCAAGAACCTTGGTATGCAGATATAGCTAATTCCGTTGTCAGTGGCAAGCTGCCGCCTAACTTTTCTCATCAGCAGAGGAAGCGTTTTCTGTATAACGCTAAGCAGTATTTCTGGGATGATCCTTATTTGTTTATGGAATGTGCAGACACTCTCTACAGACGGTGTATTCCGCAATGGGAGACCAAAGTAGTCCTGGAAAGATGTCACTCCTCTCCCTATGGTGGTCACCACGGTCCATCGCGCACCATGGCTAAGGTACTTCAGTTTGGTTTTTACTGGCATTCTTTGTTTGCTGATGCTAAGGCTTTTGTTTCAGCTTGAGATGCCTGCCAACGATCAGGGAATATTTCAAAGAGACATGAGATGCCAAAAAATGGTATCTTAGAGGTCGAGGTTTTCGATGTCTGGGCATTGATTTCCAAGGACCGTTCCCATCTACTAAAGGTAACAGGTATATTTTAGTAGCTGTCGATTATGTGTCGAAGTGGGTAGAGGCAATTGCCTCACCTCATTGTGATGCCAAGACCGTGATTAAAATGTTCAAAAAGGTCATATTTCCCCGATTTGGTGTCCCTAGGGTCGTCATTAGTGATGGGGGAATGCACTTTAAAGAGAAGAAACTAACTTCCATTCTGTCTAAGGTTGGTGTTCAACATCGGCGTGGTTTGGGGTATCATCCCCAAACTAGTGGTCAGGTTGAGGTCTCTAATCGCGAGATTAAAGAGATCTTGTCTAAAGTAGTTTCTAAATCACGGAAGGACTGGAGTCTTAAATTGGAAGACACACTATGGGCCTACAGAACTGCCTTTAAGACACCGATCGGTGCATCACCTTATCGGTTAGTTTATGGGAAATCATGTCATTTACCTGTTGAATTGGAATATAAGGCTTGGTGGCCAATTCGTGAGCTTAACTTTGATCCTAAGTTGTGTGGTCAGAATCGTCTTTTGCAGCTAGATGAATTGGAAGAATTTAGGCTTAATGCCTATAATAGCTCGCGCATTTACAAGGAAAAGACGAAGAGATGGCATGACAAAAGAATTCTACCTCGGGAATTTCATGTCGGGCGTAAGGTGTTCTTTGTTTAATGCCCGACTGCGATTATTTCCTGGCAAGCTGAAGTCCAGGTGGAGTGGTCCTTATACGGTGACAGCTGTTACTAAATTTGGATCCGTCGAGCTCGAAAGTCCCGAAGGAAATCGGTTCAAGGTGAATGGGCAATATGTGAAGCATTATCACGAAGCAAATGAAGCAGATAATCGTGTTGAAGTCTTGTACTTCAACGAGCTTGACGCGCCAGTTAATTGATGCCAGAAAGGTCATGCGGGACCTCATAAACCCGCGCTTTCCGGGAGGCAACCCGGACTGTTTTATTGTATTTTTGTTGAACTATTTCTTTGCCTTTAGCTTTTTGTTGAACTTTAAACGCTAAAATATGCGTCTTTTGTTTTTCCCTTGCTTCTTATACGTGTTTTGCAAGTGCACGTACTCGATCGAGAGGTTTTTCAACTCAATCGAGCACTTTTTCCAAGAGATTCACTCGATCGAGTAACAATTATACTCGATCGACAAGCTGCAGATTCACAATCACTCGATCGAGTGATATATTTACTCGATTGAGCACTTTTGACACCAAACCATTCGATCGAGTTGTTCTATTTTACTCGATCGAACTGTTTCGTCTTCCAGCTGCTAGTTTTCGTCTGTTGAGCTGCTGTGTTTCTACCTATGACCTCCCATGTTCATGGTCGGTTTGGGGAGGTCCCTCTTCATGACGTGTTGTAAGTATTCTGACTCCAGTTATCCTTTTCTCCTTAGTTTACATTTCTTTCCCTATTTTTGGTACAATGAGGGCATTGTACGGTTTGTTTGGGGAGGTATGCATCCATGTCTGTATCTGCATGTTTTCTTGCATTTCCGTTTGCACGTTTACTCATTTTAGCATGCATCGTTGTTTTTAAATTCAAAAAATCACATAAAATTCAAAAAAATTCACGTTTAATTTGAGTCGAAACGTTTGAACTTTGACACTACATTGAATCTTTACCCCTGCCTTGCATATTCTTGACATATTGTTGGCATGATAATGTGCATGATCTACGAGTTTTTGTTTCTCTCTTTTCTGAACAAATAGACTTGACTCATAAATTGGCAAGCTACTATACATTCTAAGGTTAGGGCTTTACAAACTGGTGACATTCATGACCAGTTTCATTTAGGATGTGAGTAGTACTCTCTGTAAGGCATGTAACATCAATTTGCATAAGCATGAGTCTAGTCTTCTTAATACCAGTATGCATTCGGTCTGTGGATGGTGACACATGTTAGAAGAGGCAGTTCCCTTTATTTCTTTCTACCCATGAGCCTCACATAGCCAAATTGCCTTTTTGTCCTATTAGCTACATTCTATATTTTTGCCTACCCTAGCCAAGCTAATGATGACTAGCTGTTTGGAATGCTTTACTGTAGTTTGGTTATATATCTGATTTCAGAAGTTGGTGGAAGAATGGAAGGGAATGGAAAGAAAGAAAATGTTGTGAAAAAGAAAAAAAATGAATGAAAATGAAAAAAAAAAAAAGGAAAAGAATTGAAAAAGAAAAATGAAAAAAAAAAAAAAAGAAAAGAAAAATCATATGCGAAAAATGAAAAATTGTATGGATGATTTTCACTCCCATGTCTTATTTATATCTTATGGAGAGTTGACAGTTGACAAGTTTATGGTGTTTTGTGAGTTGAGTGCATCGAATTGCACCGTTCTGTATTGTTATATTGAGTACAAAGTTGGGATGCAGTTTCATAATTTGGATCCGTGCTGCTAGTTTGGCTACTAACCCCACAATTCCAAATTCATCTTAGCCCCTTCTTACCCATTACCTCACTTACCCAAATGTAAGTCCTCGGCATGTGTCTTGGTCATTAGTTTTGTTGGAATGCATATGTACGGTTGTAGAGACTTTATTCATGTTAATTGCATGCATGTTCTTATAGGTCGAGTTAGGTGAGTGTCTTTACTTCTTTCTATCCTTCACTTATATATTCACCCTGTGCCTAAAATTGAGTGATGAGCGACCCGTGAGAGTCCGATATCTTTGAGTTTTGCAAGGTCGACGGTTCAGTAAAGTTTGAGACATGGATTTAATTCGTTTGCACTTATCATTTGCCACTTTGTTAGTTGTTGCATTAAACTGGTTTTGGTGGATGATTTTTAGCTGATGCGTTGGTCCCGTTCCACTGTTTATTCTTAGTTGCATTCATAGTTTGCTTGGGGACAAGCAAAGGTTTGGTTTGGGGAGATTTGATGCGTGTGTTTTATATAAGGTTTTTACCTCATTTTTACACGCATTTCTGTACTATTTTACGTAGCTTCTAGCTACAAATACCTCCGAATAGTCTACTTTGGTTTGCTTTGTGTAAATTGCAGGTTCAGATCGAAAAGAAGATAAATCAAGCCTAAACTCGTCCCATTCGCATGCATTTATGGAGAACAAGGAATCGGAGCTTGGAATCTATCACTTTGAAGACGCGTGAGCTGATTTCGGAAGGTGTCATAGTGCCTAACGTGCCAAGATAGCTCGATCGACCACTTTTGTAGTCGATTGAATGCTTATTATCATGAAGATCACACGATCGAGCATAAATATTACTCGATCGAGAAGGCATTATAATGAGTTGCTCGATCGAGTGGTTTATTTCCACTCGATCGAAGGGTTTTCTGCATAGTTACTCGATCGAGCAGTTTTATTCCACTCGATCGAGTGGTTTGTCCCTGTAATTATGATTTTTCGCCTATTTTCGTATGGGCTTTTGTAATTAGAGGTCTGGATTAGGTTTAGGAAGAGAATTTTGTGTGATATATCACACAGTAGACTGCGTAACTCTTCCTCACCTCTTCTTTACTGACTTCATCTTACTCATTGCTTCCCTTTCCTTTACTCGATTCTACTCTAGAACTTGGATTCGGGATTTCTAATCGGTACTATTCTTCCTTTTAATTCTTTATCATAATCTTTATTTATCTTATTGTTATTATTTTCTCTCTTCTCTTATTTTGCAATTGCTCTACTCGGATTTCTCTTGTTTATTATCATGTTCAATTCCTATTATCTATATATTATTGTTGTTGATTCGATAATGATATGTAGCTAATTCTCTCTTGCTAAAACTAGGGAATCCATGATTATGAAGGGATAGTAATTGAATTATTAGATTAATGCTTGTGTAGTCTTTGATGTTAATCGCTTCTATTAATTGTTTCTGTCTAATTGAGACGATGCAATTAGGCATTTATTCGTAGTAAACCTTGACCTGGACCGGAAGGTTGGAAAGGGTGAGACTCGTAGCGAATATTAGGGCACCGTAGTGAGGGTGGAAGCTAAACTATTTGTGCTTTAGGGCGAATTGAGACCGGAATGAGATATTCACTGCCCCTTAGACCATACTTGCATTGACCTGAGACCTAGATTGCTTCACTGAATGATCATGGTGAACCGACTCTCTTAGCTGCTTTCCCCATATTTGCTTAATCTTTATTCTCCTGCTTTTCCTCTCTTTCTTAGTCTCTTTAGTTTAAAACAATCAAATTCAACCCCCCAAATTGGTTACCGTGACGAACTTAGACAAAGCCGACATTTTCCCATCTCCTTGTGGAGATCGACCCGACTTCCCTAGCTATATTGTTAGTTAGAGCCAGTTGGTTATTTTTGATAGGTATGCGACTGCCCTGTCAGAAATGATAAAGATAAACATACTAACTAGTAATGTAAAAGACTAAGGAATAACAAAATAATACTAGAAATGAAATTACCTTGACAATGGAAATAGAACTTGAATATAGAAGAACAAATACTTGAGATGGAAATTGTAAATGAACTTGTAATATAAATTGAAATGCTTAAAGAAATTGTTTATAACATAAAGGAAATGATAAAGGGAAATCTAATCTAACCTAAACCAAGGACTAAAATGAGAGTATAAAAGTAGTGTAGAAGCTAAGGTATGTAAGAAGTGTAAGAGAGATCCCGGATCAACGCCCTTTTATACAAGGGTGAAGAAAAAAACGTAAGCAATTAAGATATAGGTAACCCCGATCGGGGCCGTAGCAATCCGAGTATTTTTGTCTTCAATTCTTGATTAATTGCTTGAGGAATCCTAAGTATGCGATAAATGTCCCTTAATGCCTCCGGTTAATGCTTCATAATTCTTCCTAAGAGCATCCAAGGAGTATCCTAAGCTTGGAATTCTTTACATAAATTTGGACTTCTTTTGGGCTCTTTTGTAAGATCATTTGCATTTATCAATCCATATCTCATACACTCTTGCTTAGGCTTGGAAACACTCTTTTCCATGGTCATGCTTGGTCTTTGTTAGCCTCGTGAACTCGTATGCTTGCTATTTTGGAAAAAGCTCGAAAGCTTAATTTCGCAAAACATGATGAAACAAGCAAATGCAACTAGAACACGGAATTATCTCACATAATCACTAATATTAGTGCAATCATCATATAAACTTGAGCTAAAATATGGAGTAAAAACATATTTAAAATGGACACATCACCAATCTCCACGATAATATCACAACAAAGAATCACACAATTACACAATACTTGAAACCAAACGTACAAAGACTAAGTAGGGAAATTCTACCTTTTTCGCAAATTCCACCGACAATAACAATCACGCAAGCTAGAACCGCTCCTCTACGAAATCTCCACCTAACATTCATACATAATAATTATAGAATCAAGATAAATCCCTAACTAAACCATTCCCCTTAATTGCTTAGATTAGGGTTTAATTAAACTTAAACAAAAGTGATTAAAACTTATTAGAGATAACAAGTACTTATTAATGCGGTAAATTACTGAACTACGGACTCCAAACGCTTAACAATTCACTCACAAGATGCTAAGATATGATTAGGATGATTAGGGAGAAGATTAGAAATGTTTTTAGGTTTTAGAAAAATAATTAACGAAGTGATTAGCGAAATATATAACTTCCTTTTCATTCTAATCAAATCGCGGAAAATAACTCGTCAGATCGGTACTCGGTCGAGCACGATGTACTCGGCCGAGTACGCTCTACTCGACCAAGCTCCTCGTAACTTGGCCGAGTGCATCCAAAATAGTAGCTTGTCCGAAAGCACCGACGACCCACTCGGCCGAGTACAACCTACTCGACCGAGTTCGTGTGTCCGAATTCGTGGTATTACACTTGTACTAAGGGTGTTAATTAGCCGAGCCGAGCCCGAGCTTGGCCTTGCTCGGCTTTTGATCAAGAACCAAAACTCGAGGTCGAGCCGATCTCAAGCTTACCCGAACTTGAAAAAAATGTGCTCGTTATAAAGCTTGCGAACTTTAAAGCGAGCTCGAGCCAAACTCGAGCCTATATAAAACCGTTTATTTATTTTATTTTATTTTTTTCTTTCGATATTTTCAATAACAAGACTCGAAAGTTATATGTAAAAATATTTGGCAAATCAACAAGACATTTGATATGTGTGATACAAAAATATAATCATGATAAAATATATTTATAAAATACTAGTTTGAATGCCCGTGCGTTGCAACGGGGTAATAAACTTATTTATAATGCAAAAAAAAAAACGTTATAAGGGTTTAATGTTTAATCACCATAGTCATATACGTGGGTTAACTCGTATTTATAATCATATAATCATCATACCTTATACTATCTTTCGATGTGGGACAATTCTATTATTTATATGTAATATATTCACCAAACTTGGATTATTTTTCTGATGTGGGACAATTCTACTATTTATACGTAATATATATTCATCAAACATGCATTATTTTTCAATGTGGGACAAATAACATACCGTAATTACACTATCTTTTTCCACTTAGTTCGACATCCAACCAGATCCCGAATACTGAATACGGACAATTGCTACTCATTATATATAATAGTTATATTTAAATTTAATAATATGATCAAGTACTCTCCATTAATATTTGTACGTTGTTTTTCTTCAAAAAAAAAATCATAATTGAGATACGCAAATTTTCCGTGGTACCCCTTAATTTTGTCAGATTTTCCATGTTACCCCTACTTTTAAGAATCTGCCTACGGTACCCTTGAGGTTCCATTTTTTTGCCCATGGTACCCCCTAATGTAAAGGTTATTAAATGGACGTTAAGTTTGATGGCGTGACAATAAAATAACAATTAAAAATAATTCTCCCTTTATTGTTTTATTAGTACGAATATCTCTCTCTTTTAAATGAAAATATAATTAACTATATCATTATAATATTAGAAATTTCTCATGGTAACTTTGAACTTTGATAGATTACACATGGCACCCCTAATTTTAAGTTTCTACAAATGGTACCCTTGTGTTCACATTTTTCTTTCTCAGAATACCATTTGACAACTTCCGTCATAAGCCCATTACTCTTATGACTTGGGGACGCCTTTTTCTTTTGTTATCTATAACACAAACACTTCATTATCTAATTCCTAAATCTATATTTATTTAATAAACTAACATTTAATACCTAAATAATAAAACACAAATAGCTTGGCATGCTCAATTACTCATCTAGTTACTCATAGGAGTAATAGCATTATGAAAAAAAGTAAACACAAAGGTATTATATGTAGAAACTTAAAATTAGAGGTATTATGTGTAATCTACCAAAATTCGAGGATATCATGAAAAATTTCCGTTATAATACTGACCATTTTATCGCTCTTTCTCCCACCTAAAAAAAATGTTACAACTTTAAAAATTTAACATTTAATTCAAGATTATGTTTAAAGTCTCTTATATAATAAGTATACTTTGAGAGATTAATACATTTGGGGTGATACCTAAGTTCTAAGGATAAATCTTATTTATAATCATGGGATCACCTCAGCTTATGATAATCTTCTGATGTGGGACAATTCAACTATTTATACGTAGTATATATTTATCACACCTACATTCTTTTTCAATGTGAGACGAATAACATATTTAAAAGTACACCATATTTTTTGAACCTAATTCGACATCCAACCCGATTTAATAATAAGTAAATACTATATTATCTATTAATATTCATACATTTGTTTTCTATTTTTTTTATCATAATAAAAATATGTGCAAATGATATGAACCTATACTCTAATGATAGAAATTTTTTAACACAATTCTAATTATATTATTTAAACGTAGTATATTTACCACACCTACATTATTTTTTAAATGTGGGACATATAAAATCAATAGGTAGAAAATATAATGATATAAATTTTTAAGAGCACTCCAAGACAGTACTTAAGATACTCAAATGATTTTGGGTTGATGCCTAAGTTCCAAGGATGCCTCTTATTTATAATCATGGAATCACTCACCTTATGTTATATTTCGATGTGGGAAAATTCTATTTTTTATATGTAGTATATTTGTCACACCTATATTATTTTTCAATGTGGGACATATAACATACTATGAAATACACCATCTTTAATATGTGCAAATTATATGAAATCTATACATACTCTAATGATAGCATTTCTTACCATGAATCTAATAATATTATTTTCATAATTTTTTTACCGACATTATTTCTTTAGTTTTGTACTCTGTCAGGAGACTACCATTAGTAAAACCTTTAGTTTTGTATTTTTTGATTTTCTTGCTCATGTTCTTAACTCTTTCCCGAGTTGTTCTCAACGATTTCCACTTTATTTTTTTTATATCATATCGTAGATAATGATTGAAAATCTTAAGAGCTCTTTAAAACAATATTTATGAGACTCAATTTTTTTTTGGGTGGATCATAAGTTCCAAATATGCCTCCTATTTATAATCATAGGATCACATCACCTTGAAATAATCTTTCGATGTGGGACAATTCTACTATTTATATGTAGCATATTCACCGCACCTACGTTATTTTCCAATGTGGGACAAAACATACCACTCGTAAAAAGTACACAATTTTACGTATTACGAAGTACACCATCTTTAATATGTGCAAAGAATATGAAATCTATAGTCTAATGATAGCATTTTTTACCACAAAGCTAATTATATTATTTTCATAATTTTTTTAACGATATTTTTTTGCCAAATGAAATGTAAAAGGTTGATATAAAAATTGGAAATATCACTTGAATATAATTTAGGAAATATACATATTATAATAATTAAAAGATTTTCCACTTTATTTTTTACATTAAAAATTATAATTTCCTAAATTGATTTTTGATGATGTGGACGCTCTCAGATCGCTCGAAAAAACTCTCTTTTATATATATATACTAGATTTAATACCCATGCGATGCACGGGCCTATTTATAATTTTCTATCGTGTACGATGTGGTAGTCGTAAATTTTAAAGGGCATAATCTAAAATTTGTTTTTCAACCCTTTCTAAATGCATACGCCTTAATCCTTCCTATTCATTCAAAGGAAAATGAGATAGCGCCACCCGGGGTATAATAGTAAATTTGTCAAGTTTTTGAGTTTCTCTCTCCTAAAATTTGAACTTCAAACTTATTAATAAGAAAGGGTAGTTTAGTAACTTAAAATATCATAATTAATTAATTAAAGGAAAATCAAAAATAAATTATGTATGTTCATTTTCAAAGACGAAGCAATGAATTATTCGAAGCGCCGAAGCGTATACAAGGTATTTCTGGAAAATATGATGATCATTGATCAACTAATTGAAATTTCAGCATATTGAATGATTTAATATAAATTAAAGACATAGCATTGCATTACTAGTTTGGTCAAAATTAGAATACAATGAATTTGATTTGTCATCATCTTATTTTTGCAATCATTACCCAATTGCCAGAAAAATGATACTCCCTAATTTTCAATGTATGTTCTTCACCTATTTGGCAGTGGATGAATTTTGTTGAATTGATTTTACTATGCAGTAATCGATCTATCACGTAGCAAGAGCATACTATCTCAACTCAGATGCATTATAAATTTTTTAAATCTTATCTTAATTTGATTAGGTTAAGATTACAAATTTACAATAGTACCCATCAAGTTTGGCGCAAAAATTGAAAATTGAATTTTTTTATTTACTTATTTTTCCTTTTTTAATTAAGGTGGCGCCGAGTTCAAGTATCACCCGGTGGCGCCCTATCGCTATTCAAATTGCTACGCTTTTTTTATTTCCATGTGTACTACGTACTAACTGATACTACATAGTATATAGTATAAGAACTTGTGAAACTCATTCTCAGTCAAAACAAATAAAATAAAAAGAGATAACTTGTGAAACTCGGGATGACTAACTACATTATTCTATGTACATTGTGATATATAGCTGGAGCTCCGATGTATAATTTCTAACCTTTCAGTTATATATGAAGCTTTGAGTATTTGATCTATAATTCTAAACTATTTTTTTCCATTTTTAATAGAGATTAAAAACAACTCCACAAAAAAGTATACTTATATAAATTTGTCTTAAACTTAAAATAGTAGGTCAGATTAGGGCATAATCTAAAGTTTGATCAATAGATGAGACGAAAAGAATATGGCTAGAGAGTAACAAAAGATTTGTCCCATCCAGTTTCATCTTAAAACCTAATACCAAGCTAAAAAAGATTAAGAGTACGTTTACTATGTAATGTATCTCATATCTACGTTGTACGACATAAACTCAAGGCCCGAGCTAGTGCATAGTTCTACGTATAAGTGGTAACACTCTATTTGTATTGTTTCCAAATCTTCGTCAAATTCCTATGTTATCAAATGCATAAAATATAACAGTTAGTTAGATGTTAAAGAAATAATCATCTTTGATTACATATTATAGTGCAGTAGGGGTCCTTAAATCCTACTCAAATTCTTTTAAGTTTGAGTTTAAAGAGCTTTGAAACACTATTTTTTTTTACTATCTACGACTAATTTATTTCCTATCACTAACTTCTTTTTAACGGTTTATTTTTTGTTTGGTAGTAATAATAGAATATGATATTATTAACTAATATTTGTAAAAATCAATATATATATATATAAAAGAGGCTTTTTTCAGGCAATTTTAGAGACCCCAAATTTTTTGAAACACTCTAATTAAAATAAATACCAAAAATAAATCTTAATCTTAAAAGATAAACAAATTATAAAACTAAGAGACAGAGTTTACGAACAACATGAAACGTGAAACTACATCTTATGCAGAGATAGAGTTTAAAAGCAATACTACAAGTGAAACTACGTCCTACTCCTGTGCTATGTACTATATATATGTATCTAATCTAATAGCCTTGCTCACCATTCAACTCCTCCTATTCTTTCACATTATTTTCTATTTAATATTGAAATTGATACATTGTCTTTAATTTGTATGTGAGTTTACTATGTGCGTTATTAATGGCCATGTGCTTATCTTCATTATATTTGCATTTTCTTTTCTAATATGGATTGTAATTTTAATGTTTCTAACGTTCTAGGTGGAACTATTTTTGTAGTTTATATCAACAATTTAATATTTTTCTTTTTATTTCATTGTTCAGGTCACTTTCATGCACATGGTCCGTCAATAAAGGTACACCTTTTAAATTTTGATTTAATATCTTGTTTCCAGATTTACGACATAATCGCTAATTATAATAAATTAGCCTTTTGTAACAAAAAAACAAAGAGGGGCAGAGCATTTTTTCATTGCAGACTATTTTCAAGTTAAGGGGCATAGTATATACTTGATGATTTACACAAGATTGTAAGATTTTATATTGATCATATTTGTGGTGTGAAAATTCTTTAACATGTTATTGTGTATTATTTGTTCATGTTTATATGATTCGAATGATAAAGTTTACATATTAGAATTTAATAATTGTCTTTTCGTTTAGTTTGATCAAAATATTTGATTGAGGAAGACGGAGAAGACATGAAAACGGGAAGATAAAGACTGCAAAGGAGTCCTACCTAACATTACAACAGTGAATATCTCCTTGTGCTTTTCATTCTAGCAGACCAACAAGAGCCAAATTTTTTTTTCAAGATATTTCATTTTATATATAATAGAAATAGCATATTTAATTAGTTAATTTTCTAGGGGGAAATATTACTAATTTGAATGTTTTTAAAGAATTTAGCCCGTGAATATATTCTCCTTTTATACAAAGGCACAAAGCATTTTAGAGACAAGAGATTCATTAAAGCTAGAGTTATTGCCTAACATATTTGTTATTTGCATAAATTGTAGTCCTGAAAAACCTTGCAAAAGAAGAAGATATGAGTGATCCTTTAAATCTATATGAATAAATTTTTTGTTACTTCATTCCACATGTGACACGTTTTTATGAAAACCACTAACTTCATGTTTTTTTTCCTATTATTTTAGCAATAAAGTCCAACTATTTCGAACAACTCAGTATGAGGAACGTCAATTTCGTTTGAAACATGATTTTACTATATATTCTGCCTATGTATCCAAACTACTTCACGTTTTTTTTCTATTATTATCTATCACTTAGCCCAACAACGACGAGATGTTCAATCTTTGCGTATAACTTAGGTAGTACTAACTCCGAACTACAGAGTACTAATCTATCAAGCGGTGATTTATACGAGATATTCATACGAGAATGATGATGGCCTAATGGTGCCCGTGTCACGATAATATGAGACATAATTTATAACACACCTAAAAAAAGTACAAATAAAATACAAACCAAAGGTGAATAAAAACTCGCTAATTTTCCTTTGAGACGGTAGATATCACAAGAACAATATTGTGACCCAAAAAAAATAATATTGTGAAACCTCTCATATAATAGGTGGTTAATTTTATTTTATTTTTCTTTTTGTTAGTTATTAATGTGTTTTTTCAAATTAATTTTAAAATGAGATTCCTACAGAGGATTACTCAAAACTACCTCTTGTGAAAGATGCGGTCAAGATTAGCTAATCGTGACATAATCCATTATAAGAATTACTTCGTAATGTTTTTAAATCAGACCTCTACTATAGTGTTGTAACAGACAGACAATTAGAATGTTTAGTTTCATATATGAGTCATGTCATATCAGTGTATGTTCAATTAATCACGACTTTAATTAAATTTTGGTGTCACATGCAAAATTGAGATTACCAATTAGTCTTTCCCTCCCTTAAGACAGATATATCCATCTTAACATTAAAACGAGTTAAATATTATTCAACTTGTACCTATAAGATAAATTTGTTGTTTTTATCTATGTATTCTGCTTTAGTTTTATTGTAACTATTTGACAAAAGAGGGTTACCACATAGTATTAAATAAAAGGTAACATGTAGAAAACTCTAAATTTATTCTACGTAGAAATTAAGCTTAATTGCTCATCTCGCTCGATAAAATGTATTAGAATGTCTAGGTTAATCAAAAATGACATTGAATAAAGTATTTGTTTTTTTGCAACCAATCTCACCCAAATACCAAACCAGTTTTACGGTCTAAAATCATCAATTTTATCTATAACTAACCATTAACACATGGGCCCACCCCTTGAACAGTTTTAGAATGGATCGGACCAAGTTAAGGGAAGTTGGGCATAGTTTATTTCTTAAAAGATTTTAGTTAATGCGATTTCCCCAACAAAAACTCCCTCCATATCATACCAAAGTTAACAATTATAACGTGAATATTTTTAGTTACACATTATTTAAAATTTATAAAAATTTAATTCTTATAGTATATCGTATAGGAATCCTGCTAAAGACCCAATTGCTAAGTCATATAAGACGGACATGGGTGAAGTTTGACATATAGAAATCCTTGTCATATTATAATTCACATATTCTCATTTGTGACGGGTATATCCGTCACAAACTTGCGACGGGTCAAATACTACCCATGTAGGATAGATAAATTACTTTACGATAGCAAATTTACCGTTCTTAAATTCAAGAACTTACATATTCTACCACTTCAATTAAAAATAAAACATTATTTAGAAACCGTGCATCGCACGGGCACAAGATCTAGTAATTAACAAAGTGGGTTATTGAACACTTACCTTTTCCAATAGAATTATTTGGTGATTTATCTATGAATTAAAACACCATATTATATATACATATTGTACCTGAAATTTTGAACCAAATTGCGCTATTAGTGTTAGCTACAAACATATTATTAGGGTAATAACAATTAATATACACACCATGACACCAATGTCATAAACAAAGAAGTCATATAGCATGAAAGAAAAGGAAATTAAAAATTAAGAATTAAAAATGAAAAGCTAAGAGGGAAATAAGATGAGAAGGGATAGGTTGTTTATGAGTATTGTGACTTTGATACAATCTCTTTATATATAATGATAATGCTCAGTGGTTGAAGTCATAGATAACTCGAACGTCCATGTATAGATATAGAGAGACACTTTTTTTTTTATCCTATTTGTTTTATATTAATTTATTTCTCTAAGTATTATCAAAAGTTCGAAAGTGATTCATAAATTGGGTTTAGATATTATCTCTTATTTCATTGGTCGAAAGTCGTTTAAGAAACTTGGACTCTCTATACTCGCTCGAAAAAAGTTTCATTTATTAATATAGATAGATATATATAGATGAGCAATGCCTTATTTAATCACACAAGTTCGCTTTGCCATGAGCCTTTTCAAATCGAACACCTTTCTCGTTCGTTTAAGCTTTTTTGAAATGATGATCGCAAGTAACTCGCGAGCTGTCTCATCTCATTAACACTCTTAACTTGCACTACTAGGCACTAGGCACTAGGCACTAGGCACTAGGCACTAGGCACTAGGCACTAGCCATTGGCTGATTGGCTATTTGGCTCCCTTAGAAAGACCGTCTTAAATAAAACGAAGCCGAACCGTACCGAAATTTGTTTGGTCGCAAACCGCAAGTAATACAAAAGGACGCCCGAACATGAGCGAAATTTGTTTGTTCTCGTTCGTTTGAAACGGCAGGCAACTGTGCACCCAATGTGCTCGACGAAATGCCCGAATGAGGAAAGTTGATTTTGTAACCTGAGAAACCTAAAATGTTGAAGATAGTAACATACAACGTTAATGGCATCCGACAAAGGATATCCCAATTTGGTTCACTCCTTAAATTACTCGATTCTCTTGATGCTGACATCATCTGTTTTCAGGTATTTTTTTTAACCCAAATGACTTCACTCTTCTTTCAATTTTAATTTCCATGGAATTCTTCATTTTTTGGAATAATTTTTCATGGGTTATGGAATTCAGGAGATAAAGTTAACAAGACAGGAGGTAACAGCAGATTTGATAATGGCGGAAGGGTACGAGTCTTTCTTCTCTTGTACTCGTACCTTTGGTAAAGGTCGCACTGGTTATTCAGGTATCATCTCTATTTTATACTCGCCCGATCAATCATTTGTTTAACTTTTATATTCATTGCGCCAGATTGTAATCAAAGCTAAACAAATGATTTAGACGAAGGGAGCTTAAATGTTCGTTTTTGTTTTCTAGCTTTTATTTCAAATTAATTTACTTACTTAACTAGACGTGGGTTTGTTTTGCTTGGTCTTAATTACAAGTTCAAGATATTGATTTGTATGTGTAAACAGTGGCATTGCCAGAACTTGGAGGGGACTAAAACATAGTGTGAAAGTTTTAGTGGGGCGAATTAGTAAGACAATAGAAATAGAGTAACTTGAGAAAGAAAAAAAATATTGATAATTTTCATTGCTTAAGTAGGACGACAACCCTTGTTATCATGATATTAAGAGTCTAGTTGGGATTATTTTTAAGGTACCCAGGAGTTTAACTGTGAAAGGGCATGGGGGAAGAAGCTCATTTGCAAATCTCAGCACGGGAAATGAGTCAACACTAACTATAGCTGGTGCTTTGAGTTCTATTAATTTCAAATGTAATAAAGGTACTAGCTTTATAGTAGCTTTATCCAATAAGACGAATATTGGACTTCTTCAAACTCTTGTTAGACAAGGTCACGAGCAATTGATTTTAAATTTGATAATGTTTTGAGCGTTTTCGTAACTATTTTCAAAAAGTAAAGACGGTGTTGTTTTAGTTCTTATTGCATGGGACAAAAGGCCAACATCCCATTTAAGCTGTATTTCTGTAAAACATCTATTACTATCATATATATTCGCGTGTTATGTACTTATGTACACTTTCAGTGAAGTCACTAGAGGAGGTTATCTCTTGCATACGCAAGTAATTTATGTATGCTCTTGTAGGTGTTGCAACTTTTTGTCGTGTTAAATCAGCTTTTTCTAGCACCGAGGTGGCATTACCTGTGGCTGCCGAAGAAGGCTTCACTGGTCTTTTGGAAAATTCTCGTGGGGAAATTAAATCTAGAAGTGTTGAGGTGTTTGCTGACATGGAATGCCTTGAGGACTTCCAAAGAGACGAGCTTCTAAAGATCGATTGTGAGGGACGTTGTGTCATTACTGATCATGGTCATTTTGGTATGGACATTAACATAATACTCAACTTTAATACCATTAGCATACCTTTACTTTGTTGTTTAAGCTTGTGAGGTAGTATTGATTGTTCATCTTCCTAGGAAACTTCATAATGCTGTTTATGATAGGAGGAAGAGTGAAGCATATAATTTTCTGGTGTTTCTTGATCTTGATTACTGTACTGAACTAAGAACCTACCTAGTATCTGACATTTCGTACTCATAGCTCATCAGCATTTTGTAAAGTCGTGATTTTGGGAACTTGCAGTTCTGTTTAATGTGTATGGGCCTCGAGCTGATCCTGATGATGTCGAGAGAGTTCAGTTTAAAGCCGATTTCTACAAGATCATGCAGGTTTGTGTGCTTCATTTATGATACCTCTCTTAATTGGGGCTCTTCTAGAGATGCATGATGGATTGATATGAGTACATTGTGTGTTCTTATAACCATATATATGACCAAATTTAGCGAGGATAATTATGTATTAAAGCAATGCCTTTTTGATGAGGAAGGTAAACATTCTTATCAAGGAAACTCTAATGTAAGATGTTTTGTCGTTTTACATTGTTGGTGTGGAGATAGATGGAAATCAGAAAGGAAAAAGTGCTAACTTGGAATAGGAGATACGTATTATGTAATGAAGCAATAAAAGTCAGTTTTGGAATAAAGCACACACCAGTTTTGGATTATTATGTAATGTAATACTGCAAAATAAGTCACCATTCACAAGAGCCCTCCGGGCACTAAAGCTATGTTGTAATCGTTGTCGTTGTTCTGTAACATCAGTACATCATTGTGTTACAGTATCTGCATTCTGCAGTAGTTTAAGGTCTGCCCAACCCGCAGTCAAATATCATAAACGACATTTTCAATATTCCGCAAGGTGTAAAGTTTAGAATTTAAAGCTGCTTTCAAACATTCAGCGACTCTTGCCTTAGACCTTACTTCCCTTCCCCCTAAAAAATAGTCAAAATTGATGAGGTTTTGAGATTCTGAGTTTGCCATTTTGATGTCAATTCTTGGCCTGCTGATGTATGACCTTTCTGTAGAAAAGATGGGAATTGCTCCAGCAAGAAAAGAGGCGGATAATCGTAGTGGGTGACCTGAACATTGCTCCTTTTGCCATTGATCGCTGCGATGCTGGACCAGATTTTGAAAAAAATGAGTAAGGCACAAATTTGTGATTATGCAAGTTAGTGTGATAAGATTAGTGTGTAGCTGCTGTTAGGTACTGGGATCTTCAGGATCTTTTTATGTGTTTGTTTTCTTTTATACAACAACAACAACAACAACGTCAGAGCCTTTAATCCCAAAATGATTTGGGGTCGGCTGACATGCATCCTTTAGAACCGTCCATGGGTGTTTGTTTTCTTTTATCCCTTCAAAAAATCCTCATATAAGACGGTCTCAATAATCATGACATGATTATCAAGAGGTAGTTATTTGCTGGTTTCATTTTTTTTGTCAGTGATGCTGTGATGGGCAGACGGGTAGGGATTCTAGTTAAATCGGTTTAGTCTCACCAATATAATATGAGACGCTCCCAGTAGATTAACATGATTTCTTACAGAATTAGTATTTCTGCAGGTTTCGGATATGGTTGAGGTCCATGTTCCTAGACAGTGGTGGATCATTTCTTGATATTTTCAGGCAAAAACACCCAGAAAGGTTCAGAATATGCGCTTCTCATTTGCGAAATATTATGATTTTTTGACTGGGATATAATTTTGTAAAAAGCTTCTTTTCTAATTATAGTTTCATTTACATATTATTTACTTGCTCATAATCAATGAACCTAATGTTTAATATATAGAGCGTGTTCTCCCTGTCACAATTCTCTCTTATAGGAAAGACGCATTCACCCACTGGTCAGTACATAATGGTGCTGAAGAGTTCAACTTTGGGAGCAGGATCGATCACATTATTGCCTCTGGCAGTTGCTTACATCATGTGGATGACGTGGAGGATCATAATCGTAACCATAACCTTGTTACTTGTCATGTTCATGAATGCGACATAATGACAGAGTTTAAAAGATGGAAGCCTGGAACAATATCGAGGTATTTGAGTTACTCCCTGCACTGGTCCATTCCATCCCAATTGTATTTCCCCATTTGACTTATGTGGTCAAACGAGATCAAGTTTGAATAATGGTTTCTCACAGCATACATTGAACTCGGCTTTTAAAAATGATAATATGAAAGTAGTTGTGTCGATGAATCAAACATAACGACATTTAAATTGTAGTTCTACATTACTGGGATAGTTAATGATCAAAGCTGTTGTTGGTTGACTATCAACGTTAGACGGGGAGAATAATAATAACGGGATGGAGGTAGTATCAAGAGCTTTTTCTTCTTACTGTTGCTTTGCCAAATATCCATCAGACCACATTATTCATAAATATGCAAGATAGCTGATGCCCAAGTAGTTATTACCTTCAGCTCATCATTGTTCAATTTTGTGTTCATATCAAGTTGTAGGAGTTACATTATTTCATCTCAGGGTAACCTTTGGGTTATCAACAGGTGGAAAGGAGGCAGAGCTACCAAACTGGAAGGTTCTGATCACGTTCCAGTGTTTGTTACTTTGAATGATATACCTGGTACTCAACTCCATAGTACACCATCTTTATCTGCCAGATATATCCCTGAGATTCGTGGGTCTCAGCAAACTATTGGTATGTGACACTCCCTAATCTTATTATGCTTATGACGTCATGTGAAAATGCAAGAAAAAAGTCAACTAGGCTACACTTGCACAGATTAGCTACATTTAATGTTGCGTAACATTCGAGCTTTGTGGGTTAAGCACTTAAGGAAGGTGCGTGCGATAGATCTTCATCTGACCTCGCTGTTGTTAGGAAACTGAGACTGGGAGTTGATAAATACTATCTCCAAATTTTGTGGATTTGTAATGTTTGATTTATCAAAGCACGGACAATTTCATATTTTCTTTCTAAAAAAATTCTAATTGTATGCTGTGAGAAAATAATGGTCAGAGTTGATTACCAAAGTCAAAGGGACAATTGAAATAGATTGAGTGAGTATTGTATACTCCGTAACTAATACGGACTATCTATTTTTCGGACACTCTCCCCCCTCCTCTACCCTTTCGGCCATTCCTCTATTATTGGAATACTGCCAAAGCCTTTGATTCTCTCTCCTAACTTTTCCTTCCAAATTTACTATCCAAACGAAGTGCTAGGCCCCAGGTAATGATGATATCACTCATTTTCATTTTTTATTTTCCTATAACGTCTTTCATGTGGAACACGAGCAAATTTATGCTGTAGTTGCATGTTGTGGAAGGTGAACTAGCAATAGTCATGACAACTGGTTTGCTGAATGAGAGGTTATCGTGACTTCTAAGAGTTCTAGGGGAAAATGTCAACTGTGTCTAGACCTTTTACCAAGTGTTAATTTTACTTTAAAACAAAATGGCAATATCGTTGTGAACTGCTCCATCCGTCCATCATTCAATTCTGTGTTTAGAGTTTTTCTGCCATTGCAAGCATTTTGATAAGCTTTTACTGAATGTATGTTTTTTTTTGTTGCAAAAATATGTTTTCCATTACTTTGAAAATCACATCGGTTACACCATACAGTATAAATTCCTGACCTACATTATAAGAAATTATAGAGGACAATAAAAACAGACCGAGTACCTACGCGCTTTTAATAGCAGTGATTGTGCCTCTAACCAAGGTCTATCTTTATCCTCAAAGGCGTAATGCTCTTTGCAGCAACTCGTCTTATTATATCCTCCTGCACTTGTTGCATCAATCTGTTATGCACTGGCTGCTGAATTATGGGTTAGATCACAATTTTACGTAGTGCTGAAGCTCTTGATACATAAATCTATAGAATTTTCTTATTGGACGGAGATGTGGCACATAGATATAAAGCCGGATGTTTGAAGGGGAAGAGTGTCACCCGGGTTTCTATGTGATCCAAGTATACCTTATAGATTACAGGATATGTATCGCACAATAATTAATAGCGAGTGTTAAGCTGTAAAACGGGGTCAAAAGGCAAGTTTATTGGAGATTCATAATTTTTCGCTGAGATGTGTCGCTATATAAGAACAAATAGGTTGAAGAATGAGGTGGTTTGGGAGAAGGGAGGAATTGCGTGTATTGAATCTAAGATTACAGAAAATCGTTTAAGATGGTTTGGTTGGCCATTTGAGACGGAGACACATGAGGCCCAGCTTAGGATTCTAGAGGCGTGAAATGTAGGAGATGATTATATTGTTATGGGAAAGGGTCGGCAGAACCGAACATGAATTAAGATGATTGAAAACGATATATATTATCTGGGAATAAGAGAAAATATGGCGTTGGAGAGAACATTGTTGAGAGTGATAGAGCACGATATGAGATTTCTGGGGCTTGAGGAGAGTATGGTGACGGAAAAGGATACATGTGGATTTTTAGTATTTGATGTTTTTTTTGACACATTTAGTGTTTTTATTTAATTTAAAAATTTAATTTATTTGTTCTCCCCTTTATTACATTTTTTACCAACCACTTTCTTATATTTTTTACTTGGTTTACTTTTAAGGCATTCCGGATCCTTAATTCTATTTCGGTTTTCAAAATCTTTTTAATCTTTTCTCTCGATTTAAATTTTAAGTTTTTATAAAAGAAATCCGGAATTCGATTTTAAAACCTGTAAGTTTACCTTGACTTTGCATTACATTTTTGCTCTCCCTTTTGTTTTTCATTTTCCCTTTTCTATTCGCATTTTGAGTCAAAATGCGTTCACCCATAGACGGTTCTAAAGGATGATTCATGTCAGCCGACCCCAAATCATTTTGGGATTAAGGCTCTGATGTTGTTGTTGTTGGAGAGAACATTGTGGAGAGAGAGAATCCGTGTAGAAGATGTAGTGTGATATTTGTATTTCGCTTTAGTTTTATTTTTAATTTTTTTAAACAATTCATTATTATTCGACTTCTATTATTTTGTTTATTTTTCAAACCTTTTTCCCCTTTTAATTTGGTCCTTCACGTTTTCTTACTTTGTTTTCAATTTAGAACTTGGTAGTGTCGTTTACCTTTATTTTATTTCATTTATTTACTTGTTTCTAGACTTTTTACCATAGCTTTAAACAATGTTTTTGGACTTATGTCTGAATGATTACGAGTGATGATTCATGTTAGCCGACCCGTAATTATTTTGAGACTAAGGCTCTGTTGTTGTTGTTGTTGTTGTTGTTGTTGTTGTTGTTGTTGTTGTCGTCGTCGTCGTTGTCGTCTCTTCATGGAATTTGGGCTGATTAACCTACCCCTCTCATTAACAATTTGCCTACCCCGCACGTGTCCCAAAGTTTTTGTGTGGAAATTAAACCAACTATTCTAATACGAGGCAGTATTATGTAATGTATTGACTCCATTGTTATTCAGGGAATCTGAACTTCTTCGTTTTGTATGCAGTGTCTGTTTTAAAGAAACGGAAATCGACTGAAACACTTGGCATCAGTAAGGTGCCACGTCCGGCCACCGAAGAAGACACTAAGACTGTACTGGAAACATTGCAGCCTTGCACTTCATCGAGTGTCCTCTTGAATGACACAGACACTTGTAATTATGAGACTCTTGGTTCTTTCAAAGATACACAAGACATGGGTACAGCTGGGAATGGATGGCACAAGAAGAAAATAAAACAGAATAGCAAATCCCAACTCTCACTGACGTCTTTCTTCCGGAAAGTTCCAATTAGTAAAGAAAGTGTGGGACATTCTACCAAAAATGCATCAGAAAACCCTGAGAATATGCTCAATTTTCAGGGTAACTCGAAAGAGCTGCTAAAAGATGGCAATGAATCCAAAAATATACATGAAAGTGTTCTTGGTCAAGAGGAAAACATGGTTAGTGACAGTGGGCCTGAAAATAATAAAAAGAATGTAGCTTTACTGGAATGGCAAAGGATTCAACAACTCATGCAGGATAGTATACCTCTTTGTGAAGGGCATCATGAACCCTGTGTTGCTCGGGTAGTCAAGAAGCCTGGGCCTAATTTCGGTAAAAGATTCTATGTTTGTGCCCGAGCTGAGGTGATTTTCTATCTATAATCGCTTTTCTTTACAAAAAGGAGTAAACATTGAAGCTAAGTTATTATGGTTGCATATAATGAGCTGATCAAAGAATGCAACGTGTCATCTATGAATCTTGATGAAATTTTCTTTTTGCAACCTAATTCCTCGAAAAGTCTAGTTTTCTATTTGTAATGGAGTGAAGTACTTGCTCCATATCATTATTTGGTTCTGGGTTATGAATTATGATGAAATAAAGTAAAATGATTCACTAAATTGGTGACACTTCGTTTATTAAGAAACAATAGTTTTCTGATTCAATTCTCGCACAATTTTCATTATGGGTCCAAAGCAAACTCTCTGTACTGTACAATTAACCCAGGAGTAAGGTTGGGTACATCTGATTATTGATTGTGTCTCCCTAAAAACGTCCTGCTCTTTCTGTTGACTCAAATATATTTGTTGTAGAGTTCGTCCTCTTCAGTAAATCAGCCCGACCTAATCATGATTGTATGGTATTTTTCTTTCCAGGGTCCTTCCACAAATCCTGAAACTAGATGTGATTTCTTCAGATGGGCTGGCTCCAAATCAAAGCAGAAAAAATGATCTCCAAACCTCGACTCTATGTTGGCTGCTTCTCGACCAACAAGAATCCTCTCCCAAGAAAGAAATGGATGGTCCATAGTTACTTATAATTTAATTTAAAGGTCCAAATTTGTATCCAGTAAAGTAATGGAAGGATGAAACTGGTGATTAGAAAACAACTTTCATTACTTTCTCCGGCAAATTTGAGAACCTTAAATTACAGTTGTAAGTAAATTTGGACCATCGATAGGAAAGGATCCAGACTAATTTCGAGATATTTCATCTAAGCCATCTCAGTTCCTGTACGGCTGTACATAACGGCGCCTACTTGTTACAGAGTCCATAATTTCACAGGACTTGTGGAAGAGGATTTTGTGTCATGGAAATAACATTTTCCCATTTGTTATCAGCTGTATTATGTAGAAATATGGTCCAAAAAGAGAAGACTCAGACCATGTTGAATTAAGAGCGAGTCTCGAGTCCTGTCCATATTTAGGGCATAAATGTGTTAGTTAGCCATGTTATTAGGGTGTCTGTAATTCCACCGGCCTTGAAGAGGACTTCTGTGTATGTGAAAATAACAATTCCCTATTCTCCATTGTATGATTTAGATTTTGCTTTTCTGTAAAGAGATCGATTGAAAATGCAGTCTCGGAATTAGAGGGGTTCGTTAAATCTCTAATTGTAGGTGATTTTTGGTTAGCACAAATTTTGTCTCCAAAAGGGAGTCAATATGGGCCGCCATTAATTAGTTGATAGGAGTTCTAAAACATGAGGTGACAATGAAAGAGACATACAATGATCATCAATAGTGCTCACTAATTTACTGAGCCCATTTTCTCTCCATGGAGAAGCAAGTTTCTATCAATGGCTCGGATCGCATTTGACGTAGTACTACTATTGATTAGTTCCTGTAAAATTGTTCAAACAACCGAAATTAAATTGATTGGAATTAAAGGGTTTTGATTAATTGGATTAAGGGGTTTAATATGATATTTTAACTATTGTTTAATTTGAATAATTGTTATAATTGAGTTTATACGACATTTTAGCGTCAAATGTTCAATTTATTTACAAAGTTTTAATAAATAGACTTGAAAATTATATATTTCGGTCCATTTAGTCTGGATCTAAAATAATCAGTCTTGGACCGGACCGAAAATTGAAATTTCAAAAAATGAGGACCGAGGACCGTACCTAAAAGAATTTGGTCCGGGTTCGATTCAGACCAAGTGATCCGGTCCTGTCCATTTTACCAGTTTGGACTACGGACCTAAACTTGCTCATTCCTAACCGTAATAACGTTTTTGTGTAGTATAATACGACTACATAATCATTGTTAATTTGCTAATTATAACGATTAGCTGATGAGCCCGGGAAAGGTACTATTCCAAAGTATATTCCAAGGTTCCAAAAAGATCAACCATGTCTTATCATGGTTGGAAAAATTAACTTGACCATCATCATAGAATAAGGGAAGCTTAATGTTCCTAATTCAGTAAGGGTTTTTCCCAAACATCCATTTCATTACTCATAGGCTCATAGCGTTGTTTAGCTAATACTCCGTAAATACTTAACAATTTTTCTAGGACATCCGTTAAGAAGCTAATTAGAAAAATATTTCTTAGCTCCTTAACATGTCCTATTATGACACATGTTAGAAACGCAAATTCTTGTTTGTGACGGCACATATCCGTCACTCTTGAGTGACGGATACCATTTTACCTCACAAAGTACCCACTTTTTCTCTCTCTGCAACACTATTCATGTGGTCCCCTTTCTCCACTAACTCATTTTGTTACCATTTTTACTCACAAAATATCCGCCACAAATGGTAACCCGTCACAAGGGAGACCAATTGTGTTAGAAAAACCGAATCTTTAAATACTTGTACTTTCATTTTAGGAAAATAGTATTGACACAAATTACCACCAATTGTTGTGTGAGACCATTTTACTCCTAAGACTAGTACTTAATAAATTTGTAAAAAAATATTTTATTTTGATAACCTAAAATTTTAGATTGATAATTTGTATATTTAATTGTATTAATTTTAATCCTAAAATGTCGAGTTGTTAAAATAAAATTGAAATATAAATTAAATTAAATTTTATAATTGAGCTTCTTTTCTTTTGGGTCAGTCCTATGTTATAGGACGATCCTATAGAAAAGTTGTTAATTGATTAGAAACAATGTATCCAAAATTAATTTACAAAAATGAAAATTTCCTTAAATTCAGGAAAAAAATATATTGTATCCGATCCCACTTTTTTCTTCTTCTTCACAATCACTACATTAATTAATTTTATACACTCAATAAGCCCTTTAATTATCCTAATTACACTCAGTAAACATCACATAAAACCTCTTAATCCAATTAATCAAAACCCTTCCTCTTCTTCATCTACCAAAATCAAAAATCCCCAAATTGATTGAAATGGACACATTAATTTGCAGAGGAAGAACAGATTGTACTGCATTCGGCGTATTCATCGCTATTGTTTTCACCGTCATTTTCCTTAATTACATTCAAAGATGCATTCAATCTCACAGATCAAACTCCTCAAATCTGCCTTTATACAACAACAATCAAAATCAAAACAACAACAATAATCAAAACCCTAATCCCCCAAATACTCCATTATCAGAAGACAGTCCACTTTACCGTTTTGCCCTCAAATCAATGCCCTCAACACCATACGAATCCAATCACCGAAACGGTAATTCGACATTGGAAAAGGAGAGTTGTGCGATATGTTTAGGGGAATTTGAAAAGAGGGAAATAATTAGGGTTTTGCCGAAATGTAAACATGTTTATCATGAAGAATGTATTGATCAATGGTTACTAAGGGCATTACATTGTCCAATTTGTAGAAGTAGGGTTGTTGATTTTCAACAACATCATCCTAAGATTTTGAATGCTACTGCTGTTCAAATTAGGTTAAACAATCATTTTCCTGCTGCTAATCTTGTTCTTGTTTAATTCATCTATTTATTAATTATTAAATTAATAATGTGGGAATCTGGCGCTATTTTTTTGTGCACAGGTTAATCACACTCAATTGTACATTAAGTTTTTATAATATTAACGTGAAGCTGTTTTTAAGCTTCCTTAGTGTGATCTTAATCATTAAGTCATACGGAGTACTTCGTATTAAATTTGCAGTAATTTATACTATTTGATAGTTCGACTGTGACAGTGATGCTGACGATGATGTTAAGTGTTATTTTAAACGTTGCTAATAGTTTTTTTTTTTGTCTATGTTAGACGATGTGCATATTAGTCGCTATCTTTAAGTGTGTAGACTATGGAGGTTGTGTTGCTAAGTACTCCTCCGTTTGGATAATTTCTTAACCTTTTCTTTTTGTGTTGGACATTTCTGTCCATTAATTATATATCAGTTGATTAGCTTTTAGCCGTTTAGGGCCTCTTAATCTTTATACTAAAAGCAAGCATCAAGAATGTTTGAAACAAAGTACGTACATTTTAGTTGATGATAGAGTCGATTTTATTTACTTTGGCTTGGTTTATTTGGAGGAATTTATAGTATTTGGATGCATGATAGATTTTTTTGGACACATGATAGATCGATCGATGATGATGATAATGACATGTTTACGGTTTAGTATAGAAATAAGATACTAGTATAGAATTGACTGAACATAGTTTTTTTATTATACATTTTTTTTTTCAGAAATAATGTGGGCATGTGTAGTTAGTTTTAGCTGTATACCGAAGGTTAATTTAGACCTGACAAACGCGCAAATTAAGTCGTCTGCACGTCGGATCATTTTGGATTTGGCTAATTTCGATTTGTAGGCATTTGAGTCTAGTCAAGTTGGCTGAATTTCGGTATGAGTCAATTTCGAGTTTGTTATTGTCAAATTATTTAGGAATAATGGTTGATACGAAACAACAAACTAGTCGCATTGATTGGGTTGAATTGATTTGAGTTCCATGTTAAATTCAAGTCTTTTGTTCAGGTGCTAGGTCCTGTGGACATGGCCACAAGCCGGCCTGCAGGCGCGATGCCGCCTGCCGGTCCGTAGTCACGGGTCACCTACACGCCAAGCCAAAGCGTGGACATGCGGTCTTTTAAAAGCCACGCTCGGCGGCGTAAAAATGCTTTCGAATAGGATCGCTTTAGATCGGTCGATTTTGTCTCGGTAAAGGTCTCGAAACGATGCAGAGATGTTCGGAGTCGCCACCAAGCATTTGTGGGATGCTTGGAACCCGTTCGAATCCACTTTATACCTAGGTCAATCAAGGCAAAAAGCGATATTTGACATAGGTACTAAAGATAAGGATTCGTCCCTTTTTAGCATTCTATGCCTAAAAATGACTCTCGTACGCCCTGGATAAGGTCATCCACTATCCAAAGGTTGAATAAGGGTGGGGGTACGTATTGGAAAGCCCTTTAATCGGATACACAATCCCGCCCGCGTTAGCGGCCTCTACTGATCGATCGTGGTTGTTGAAGTGCAAAAGTTGATAAAAACGGTTTAAATGCATGAATGCGCATCCAAAAGTCTTAACCTAACATGTGAATATTTCCTAAGTCGGTCATGTACCAAGAAATTGGTGTCGAGTTGGATTTAGATTGATTTGCATGTGAAAACGGAAATTAAACATCCATTTACCAAATTCGGGTTATGATGCTTAACACGATCCATTATTTGAAAAAGGGTGTCAAATGACAGTGTAAAAACATAAGCTTGTCAATCTGATCCGTCATGTATTTGGATTAACCGTAATCGGGATCGTCCTAGACAAATGCTAAAACGAAACAGAACGGTGTCAGGCAGCCCCATTGGGGCGCGAGCCTATTGGCGAGGGAAGGGGCTCTGCCCAGGTTTTAAAATATGAAAACAGAAGCTGCATTGGTGCTCGAGCCATGAGCCGACCCAAGGGGCGTCTCCTGGTTGTTAAAAAGGTTGTTTAAAACCGTTTTTTTGTGATTAATAATTTGCAAGTATGATTTGCATGACTCGAAATAATTACTATTATGTTAGTAATATTCGTTGTCGGATTTGCATGTTTGAAAAGCATGCTTTACAAATAAAAATGTAAAATGTTTGATTTGAACTAATTATGTTAAGTTCATTTCTTTGTAATTAGTCAAGTTTCATCGTACCCGGATTAAACCGACATGGTATAAGGAACCAAGGATGATTATGAATTATGACTAATATGTTTACAAATGTAAATAAATGAGAAAAATGCTTAAATAAAAGAAAAGGGTGTTAAAATACCCATTAAAATGTAATTAACCAAATAATATCACCGAGTCACGGAATAAACCGTCATGGTATAAAGAACCAATGATGATTTTTGTAATGGTCAAAATATGTTTATCATAAAAATGAATTAAAATGGTAAATAAAAGAAAAGAATTTCCTTTAAAATGTAATTAACCAATTAATATCACCGAGTCACGGATAAAACCGTCATGGTATATGGAACCAAGGGTGATTATGATTTATGGTTAAAAGTTTGTCATAAAAATGATTTGGAATATTCGAAATGGAAAAACCGATTGCAAATAAGAAATGAAATAAAGAGGAAAGACGAGAACAAACACGGCCGGATTAAGGCATGAGAGGGCATTGAGGCGCGAGCCTTCCTGCTATACAAGCAGCCCCTGTCTCAGGCCAAAATCCAGTTTTGGCTCGTCTAACCTATATTTGAATCGTGTTATGCATTGTTCATGCATATAAACTCATAAAAGTAGTAAATACATGAAATAAATGAGATATTTACACCTTCAAACTTACGTGTATTGATGTTTGCGACGTAGACGACTTTAGAGACGGTTTTCTCGTAGCGACTACTCACGATTAAAGAAGTTTAAAAGAGTGCCTTAAAAAAGGATTTTGTTTTGAAAATGAGTTGAAAATATGTTAATTAAAACATGTTGGTTGATGAATGGAGTTGGTCAAATGGGTCGGTCGAATGCACGGCGACGGTACCAAACAAAATGTCTAAGGCTTGTGTTTACGATCTGTAGGTCGTAAACACGTGTCGATTTTGTGACTTAGGAAGTCGGGTCTAGAAGTTTAAGAGAGAGGTGAGGGGCGAACACTCGCTTGAGAATTATGGTGTGTGATGGTGGGTATTTATAGAGAAATGTGAGGTGGTAGGTCGATTGAGTTTTCTTGGAGGCTAAGGAGACACCCCATTAAGGCGCGAGGCACCTAATGACTGAAAGGGGTGTACTGTCCCTTTCAGAAATTTGGATTTTCCATTTGTTCTAACCAATGTTTTGTTGGTTGTGATTTGTGGTCTTTGATGGTTGCTTAGCCGTGTAAGCTTACTCTTGGGTGTTATTTGGGGTAGGTATTTTGTGTCCTTGACTCGGGTTTGACCCGTGTGAGTCGGGATTTGAATTTTGAGTCGGTTTTTGGCCCAGTGTCGATTTAGACTCTAAGTATGGTCATTTTAATGGAAATGACATGATAAAGACATTCATGGCATTATTTTCGACATTCAAGATTTGGTTTGACTCGGGTTGACTCAAGTTGACTCGAGTTGCGGATTTCTGAGTCGGTTTTAGGCCCAAAGACGATTTTAACTCTAAATTGTGTTATTTTAATGCAAATGAAGTTAGAAAACTTTTGAAATCATTTTTCATATTCGAGTAGTGCATTAAACCGTCTCATGTATAGTCAATCCACGCACGCATATCAAAAATACATTATAATCCGATCATCATCGGGTGATTTTTAGAAGGTGCAGATACTGGGTATCTACAGGTCCAACCATTTACAAGGTTTACAGATGATTTGTATTACACCCCATGAACTATTGAGTAATACTTCACTAGTTCACAAGTGAATAGAGTTGTGCATCGTAGTGAGACAATGAGCCAATCTGGCCTAGCAGTAGCCTGGCCGGCCCAGCATGGTCTTTATTTAGTGTTGTGCTTGGGCTGCTGGCACTCAGCCCAACCCGCATCTTGGCCCGGCCCAGCGCACAACTCTAGTTATGTGTTTATATAGGATTGGAGTTTTGGAATGAGATATAGTCTCGACTTTTAATAGCCAAGAATGCCACTCCCAAAGGTGAGATTATATGTTCGTTATGAATTGAACATAGAACCACCATTGGGAATGACATTTTATACGCAAGAAGTGGTACTCCCATTGTTGTCAGAATCGCGATTCGATCCAACGATTCTACGATTTTACGATCTAAAAATGCTTGACCGATCCTGGATCCTACGATTATATCATAGTTGTAGAATTTTACAATCCTATTAATTTGAAAATTTATAGAGATGAGATCATAATACGATCTGATTCCATAATAAAAAAAATTAATGTATATTTTTATATAATGACACCGTAAAACCCAAATTTCGTGTAAGTTGTTCATAAAATGATACCAAAATCATTGATTACCAATATTTTATGAATAAATATTAATAAATAAGTGTTTTGATTTTCAATTATATATTTTTACCAAATAAAAAAATCATATTTAGTGAGTTTGTAGAATTTTGCGATTCTACCGATTCGATCCTACCCTCCCTATCGATCCAAAGTAGAATCCCGATCCTGACAACATTGGGTACTCTCAATGGATGGTTCTATGTTTGTTATGAACTAAACATAATAACGCCATTGGGGTAGGGGGATGACTTTTTTTTATAGAGAACCACTACTCTTAATGTCGATTCTATCATATGCTAATACCCAAGATCTTCTATATCACAATTCACAATGCATAAAATAAAATCGTTTTAGGGAGTGATTTTTTTTCGGTATTGCTTTTTCACATACGGATTTTACTCTATCACATATGTCATTTACAATTTTAACCTTCTCATTTTTTTCATCTCACATCCATTGATTTTTCTCTCCCTTCATCCATCTCCCACCCTTATCATTTTTTACACCCTTTATTTAAAAAAAAAGAAAAAAAAAACAATACAACTAAAATTAATTAATCTTGTTAATTAATTAAAAAAAAAACACACAAAAAAACACTGTAATTATGAATTTTAGGGAGAAAAACACAAATTCAATATAAAGTTCATCAACACCAGCTGTCCCACCACCATCTGACCACCAGCCGACAACTTGACGACTACACACAGCACCGTCCCTAGCCGACCAACATCCCAGTCGACCACCGCAAAGTCGACCGCTCCCTTCCCCCGTACTCGCTCCTTCTCCTTCTCCTTCTCCCGCACCGCACCTCCTCGCCTCGCCCCTCCCCCCCCGCTCCGGTCACCACCGACCACCGTACTCTCCCCCTGCTCCGACAATTATCGTCCACCATACAGTCCTCCCTGCTCCGACCAGCACCATCCACCAACTAAACCACCATGTTTCACCGACCATCAACCTATATAAACCCTAATTTTTGGGCAAAATAATTGATAAACAACTTATTAATAATTGCTAAACAAAATAATTACATCACTACTTGAACAATTATAATCCATTATTCAAGTTTTAAGAACAATTAGATTCAATTTTAGGGTAAAATGTATGTATAAAACTTATTGAGTCTAGATTTAGGAAAAGGGTATAATATGGAAATTTAATGAAAAAATGTATGTGAAAGAGTAAAGTCCGTATGTGAGAAAGCAACACCCTTTTTTTTTTTTGGTTTATAAAATCCGCCACTTTGAGTGATAGTTCGCTCTCACTTACACTTCTAAGATTTCGACCCTATGTAAACACCATAACGCTAAACAAATTGATTTCCAATCCAGTTTATTAAATAGTTTTTTTATATTTTTAAAAAATTGAAAAAGATTCTAGTTTTAGTCGGGATATTTAATGGGGACATGATTTTGGAATTTAGTTACTGACTTACTGTTTGCCGTCTCTAGATTATATATCAACCATCAACCAATAAATATGAACAATTCCTTTCTGAAGCTACAAGAAAATAATCTACAGGCTTTTCTGAAAAGAAAAATATGATCCGAAATATTTTTAATTTTAATAAGCTACAAGCTTCACCAAATGTGAAATTGTGAACATCTCTCATGTTCCATTTTTTGGTCAACAACCTCCATTTCACCATCACTCAAATTTAATCTCTGTATCTTTTCTTCACCCCCTCCACTCATTTACTTTGATTAATCATTATTGATATGAGTTTTTTTATTAGATATTTTTTCCCCAACAGTTGACTATCTACTTACCAAACAGAGTAGACTTTGATTCATTCCTCATACAGGCTATCCGTGAATTTTAAATTCTGCTGTGTTTAATGCGTTTTTGCGTTTATACTTTCCCCCATTCCCGGGTAATTATTATTACTCCTTCCGTTCCGTTCTGTCCCAATCATTTATTTTATTTTCTATTATAAAAAGATATTTTAATTAAAGTTAAATAAAAGCTATTTTACAACTTTTTACTACTATATGTTGAGGATTTTGAATTTGTAAAATGTAAATGTCTCAAATCATTTATTTAGTTGTGATATTTTAATGAAAGATAAACAAATGCTTGTGACTGAGGAAGTACTACATATATATTGATAATTGATTGTTAGGCATGGTTGTACAATAGAGTTGGTCCATTCAATTTATGATTGTTTTGTTTCTTGTCTCAATCAGGTTGTTGAGGCCATTCTGCAAAGAATATCGTAGTTATATGGTTTGTTCATCATTTGGATGACGACCGCTTTTATTAGCCACAAGATTGATTAATTTCGAGGATAATATGAATTCGTGTTATTACATCGGAAGAGAAGGCGGTATACGTTTGTTGCTTTTGATTCTTATTATTGTGGTCGGAGGAAAGGCGCAAAATGAAAATGTGTCAACTTCAGTTACTCTCAGCAGTCCCAGGCCAAAATCTGTTAACATTGGTGCTCTTTTCACTTTCAATTCTGTTATTGGAAGAGCTTTGAGGCCTGCAATTGCCGCCGCAGTTGACGATGTTAATTCCAACTCCAATATTTTGAATGGTACCAGGTTAAACCTCATTTTTCATGATACCAACTGTAGTGGATTCCTTGGAACTATTGAAGGTTCTTCTTCTGCTTCTTTCCTCCTTTTTATTTTCTGGCCTTTTTTTTTTTTTTTTTGTGTGTTTAGTTACTTGCATCCTTCTCAAGTCAATCATTATTTATTTGCTTATGATTAGTGAGTTATCTGACTGATAAATGTGTTGAAATTTGATCCTGAACAACCCATTTTCGGTTTGACCAAAGGTTTACTGAATGAAACAACTGATCAGCACGTTAACTGAAAGAGTATTGTAATTGGGAAACTGTAGTTGGTTGCCGAGGAAATGAGCCTAGGTTGATTTGGACCGGTTTCATCCTTGGAGATGAAGGAGGAAGGAGAAAATCAATAACTTTCAAACCACCTGAATAAACGATTGGTATGATTGCCAAATAAGCTTGATGACAAATGAATTAAAACCTCAAGGAAACAATTAGAAAATCAAAATGACTCCGACACACAGTTGGAAATGGTTATAACATTTGGACACTCATATTAATCCAAAGTAGGAATTTTTTTTCTCAAGGTCGACAAATTTGGCAGCTGGACACAATCACAGTATTCCTAAGGAGAGTTTTATGCAAGTCCGAGTAATATAGGTCTTTTCCAATGAGGCTCTTCTATGTCAAAAATACATGGATATTCTACTGAAACTGCAATTTTTGTGTAGATGTGAGTCATAATGATCTGCCCAAATTTATTCATTAGCATTTAGTATATTAGTGTGTGTAAGGACTTCGGAAGGCAGTTCACTGTAAAGTAAATTTGATATTCTGCATTCGCAGAAATTTTTAGAAGATACTTTTAGCTGAAACATTTCACTTTCCTGCGTGCTCACCGTCCTTTAGTTTGGTTGTCGGAATTGGGAACTTAACTTCCTTTGTAAAATATGTTAATAGCTTGATTGCAATGCAGTTGGTAATATTGCATATGAAATTTTCAGCATAGTATGTTAAATCACTGCCGTGTTAGAATAGTTTTTGTACATCAACTACCTTCGAGGTTCTACGTACCAGTCGTACCTCCATCTATTATATAACCGGAACAATCGGAAATAAAACAAGAAGCTGTGTTAATGTTTGAAGATATTCTCCATCAGGATTCTGTATGGGGTAGCTTGTCCTATTTTTGCTTGACAACTATCAGTTTCCAGTTTTTTGTTGGCATACAGTAAACGTCAATCTCTTAACATACCCTTCTCTGTCTTCTATGCAATATCCAGTTTTTTGGTTGACAAAATCTTGTCTACCTTGCAGCTTTGCAGCTTATGCTGAAAGATGTGGCAATCGCTATAGGTCCGCAGTCCTCTGGAATTGCCCATGTCATTTCGAATGTCATGAATGAGCTTTATGTTCCCCTGCTATCTTTTGCTACAGACCCTTCTCTGTCTTCTATGCAATATCCATTTTTTCTTCGCACAATTCAGAGTGATTATTTCCAGATGAATGCGATTGCTGACGTGATAACATATTATGGATGGAGAGATGTGGTTGCTATTTATGTTGACGATGATTATGGCAGAAACGGAATTTCCACCTTGGGAGATGCTCTGGCAAAGAAACGTGCCAAAATATCTCACAAGGCTGCCTTTGCTCCAGGTGCTTCAAGGGCTACTATAAATGATTTGTTAGTTCAAGTCAGTATGATGGAATCCCGGGTTTATGTTGTTCATGTAAACCCTGATTCTGGGCTTACAGTATTTTCAGTTGCCAAGACTCTTGAGATGATGAAGTCTGGTTTTGTTTGGATTGCTACAAATTGGCTTTCTTCCGTAGTTGACGGCTCAGAACATGCGAACCCTGTAAACATGGATCTATTGCAGGGAGTGTTGACATTTCGTCAGCATATTGCAGATTCTAAACAGAAACAAAGTCTGGAATCAAGATGGAAAGGTTTGAAATCTATGGAGAACTCGAACATAAATTCCCACTCTTTCTTTGCGTATGATTCCGTTATGCTGGCAGCCCATGCTCTTGAAATGTATTTTAATCAAGGTGGCAACATATCATTCTCGAGTGACCCTAGATTGAGCTCCACAAATGGGAGCACACTGAACTTCTCATCTCTTCGTGTTTTTCATGGAGGTGAAAAACTTAAGCAGATACTACTAGATACTAAATTCATGGGTGTATCTGGGGAAGTTCAATTTGATTTAGATAAAAACTTAGTTCATCCGGCACTCGACATTTTAAATGTTGTTGGAAGTGGAAGCAATAAGATTGGGTACTGGTCGAATTATTCTGGCCTTTCTGTTATTGCTCCAGAAATCCTGTTTCAGAAACCTGCTAACATATCTGCTAGCAGTCAAAAACTTAATGGTGTTATATGGCCGGGTCAAACGGGCAATATTCCTCGGGGATGGATTTTCCCCAATAATGGTAAGCCCCTGCAGATATTAGTGCCTAATCGTGTCAGTTACAAAGATTTTGTTGCCAAAGACAAGGATCCACCAGGAGTCCAGGGATTCTGCATAGATGTGTTTGAAGCTGCTGTAAATTTGCTTCCTTATGCCGTTCCGCACAGCTACGTACTATATGGTGATGGTTTAAGGAATCCAAAATATGACAATCTTGTCTATGAGGTTTCACAAAACGTAAGTGCAATTTCTCTAGTTTTTATTTACAGCCAGGTATACTTAATATGGGGATTGATGTTTTTCTGCTTGGTTAAAAATAAAGTATTATGTGTCTTTGTTGAGTTAGTTCACTAACATAGTCTATTATGGTACTGACGATTTGGTTCAATTGACCGACCGAACCCTGAACCATACAATAGAGGATATCATTACCATGTTCTCCTTTTTACCCTCAAGCTACCAAATAAAATTTATTCAGTTGTCTTCAAAAATCTCCACGCATGTGTATATTTGATTTCATGTTGGCTCATGTATCCATGTAGTAAATGTAGTCCATTATCTTGATAATTAGGCATCATATTTTACCTGATTTTTTCCTTTCCTTTTATTTCTATTATCAGAAATTTGATGCAGCTGTAGGGGATATAACTATCACCACAAACAGGACAAGGATAGTGGACTTTACACAGCCATATAGTGAATCGGGACTAGTCGTAGTTGCCCCTGTACGGAAGGTCCAATCAAGTGCGTGGGCCTTCCTCAGGCCTTTCACTTTTCAGATGTGGTGTGCTACTGGTGCTTTCTTTATACTTGTGGGTGCTGTTGTTTGGATTCTTGAACATCGAATAAATAGTGAATTCCGTGGTCCACCAAGTCAGCAACTTATCACAATTATCTGGTTTGTATTCCGTCTCTTGACGCTTTTAACCAAGGTTTTGTTATGGTTTTTGTTGTACATTATATTATTAAGGTAATGATTGTATCTGGTGAACTCCTTGTCCCACCCTGACAAAGATGGAGATAATGTCCAAAACACACGGTGCCAGTTTAGAACATGACTGATAAGCTATTGTGATGGGCTTGTATGCAACGCTGATGTTTGCCCATAGCCTGTATGCCAAACCTCACTTTAATTCTTATTAACCACGCCTTGCGCCCATTCGTGACGTGGCTTTGCACGCTATGTGGCTGAAGATGAGGACAGGATAAAGTTGTTCATTTATTATTTGTGAGACATTAATGGCCACTAAATTCTGCCTAGCACTTGCTGCTTGAGTATGCTTCCTGTAAACCATTTCATTATATACCCCCCTCCCCCTAGTTTTGGCAAACGGTAACCTTTATATGGATACAAAATGAAGCGGTAAGTGTAGGGGAGGGGGTCATTAGGGAATGTGTCGCAATTGCATTATTAAAGACATGACATGGGAGAATTATGTAAGGGCATAAGGCGGTTTGTCCAAGTATACAGGGATCAAGTTATGCACCATTTTATGAGTCTTCAAGAGAGTGGAAGTGAGAAGAGTATGAGAATGATGTGCAATGCAATAAAGAGGTCAGAAAAGATGGTTAAAAAGTGATTGAAACTGATTACTTGGGATTTAGGAAATGTTGGTGTTTGAAAGGAAAGTGAGGGGAGAAAGAATTCTATTGTAGCTGTTGACTTTATTTCATATAATCATGTGATATGTATATGTTGCTTTTTGTGTTACCTTTTGTAACACAAACAAAAAAAAACTCGTCTTTTTTTTTTTTTCCTTTTTCATTTGAGTCTTTTCTTCGTTATTTTTCCCATTATTTTGTTTGTTTGTCACTTATTTCTCCCATCTTTTATTGTTTTACTCTTGGATTTCCCGTTTCTCTAATGTTTTCATCAATTTTCCCTCTTAGATTAACGGTTCAATACAACAATGCATGTTAGCTGACTCAAATCATTTTCAGACTATGGCTTTGTTGATCGTGCTTATCATGTTTTAACAATGTAATTTATACGGCAGGATGGATTTTTACACTGAGGTGATTTTAATATCTTACTGCATCTCAATTAGATATGGTCTTCACTTTCTTTTCGGCCAGAACCACATCAAACACCTCTTTCACGGATAGGGAGAACCTAGAGAAGAATTTGCTTATGTAAGCAATAGGCTTCAAGAAATTAGTGCCACTGCTGCTGCCTCAATTATTTCTTTCAACCTTTAAACAGATCATTACAGTTATAAAGCATTTGTTTTAGTGGTTAATACTAATCACAGCATATGAACTAGTACACACAGTAATTGCTTTTCAAAGTTGGAAATCCGCTCACCTTTGACTTAGTGTCCTTAGTAGGAATGGACCATTTTCTCGTGGCTTTAATATTTATGAATCATTGCCACTCCTTGGCAAAAGTTATTGTGCTATAATCTAAGGTACTCCAAAAGAAAATCTCGATTTTGATACAATCAGATGACGCACAGGTCAAACAGAATTGCCCTTTAGTCATTTACATTTCTTAGCACCTTGTAAAAGGGAGAATTTTATTGCCACTCTTGCCTAATTTCTTGATGGTTTGAGTAGTAAAAAACGATTTTATATATTTTTTTTTTTTTTTATTGTTTACGTGTTGCAAATGTAGATTATCTTACACATACTATTTAACGAACTTTCCTAATTTTGCAGGTTTAGCTTATCAACAATGTTTTTCTCACATAGTAAGAAAAACTACTCTCTTTCTTTGTTTCTTCTCCTCTTTAATTATATTCCTGTATATTATACTTTCTCTTTCCCAAGGGGTAATATATCAATTACTGCGAGGAATCCTGGTCCCAGAAATGTCTTTATGACAATAGTTTCTTTATTTTACAGGAGAGAACACTGTGAGCACCTTAGGAAGATTTGTGCTGATTATATGGCTGTTCGTGGTTTTAATTATCAATTCCAGTTATACTGCTAGCTTAACCTCCATTCTCACAGTGCAACAGCTTTCCTCCAGAATTGATGGAATTGATAGTTTGACTGCAAGTAACGAGCCAATTGGGATTCAGGATGGTTCATTTGCTCATGATTATCTTGTCCGTGAACTCAACATAGCAGAATCTAGGATAAAATCGCTTAAAAACAAGGAAGAATATACTGATGCTCTCCGACGTGGCCCTAGTGATGGAGGGGTTGCAGCCATTGTTGATGAACTTCCATATGTTCAAGAGTTCTTGTCTTATACCAATTGCGAATTCCAGATAGTAGGACAAGAGTTTACAAAGAGCGGTTGGGGATTCGTAAGTACTTGCTTTTTTTATACTCCAAATTTGGTTACATACGTTGGTAATGATCATACAAATAAAAGGGTTTTTCTAGTACTTGCTTTTTTTATACTCCAAATTTGGTTACATACGTTGGTAATGATCATACAAATAAAAGGGTTTTTCTACTGTGTACGTGCACCCCTGTGTTTTCCCGAATTTTAACACATACCCTCACTTTTCTAAAATCATGTCATACTCCTTAACTCAGTGGTCAGTTCCAACTTTTCTACATCCCTTTTTTTATTCGCATTTTGAGGCGTGCGTTCACCCATGGACGGTTCGAAAAGATGATTCATGTCAGCGACCCCAAATCATTTTGTCATAATCCGAGTTCTTTAGCGGTTAAATTTTGACATGTTCTTGTTTATTGATGAGTAAACAATGAAGCTGTTGATGTTTCACTTAATGGATAAATACTCAGCTAAAATTATTATCCAAGCATAACATGTAAAAAGAGTGAAATTTGAGCATTTAGGATTTTTTTTGTAGAACTTGACATGAGTTTAGGGATACCTTGTATGATTTTGAAAAATCGAGGGTACATCATAGAATTAGAATAAACAAAGGGATACCTTGTATGATTTTGACAAAATCGAGGGTACATCATAGAATTCGAATAAACAAAGGGTGCATATAGGGGACTAGAGGAGTAGAGGGACACCGATGATTCCGGTTTTCACAAGTTTAATTACAAATGCTCTAATACAGTTTTATTCTGCGGACTTAGTTACTTGGCTGTTTGTGTTGTCAAATTATTCCTCGATATAGAGGGGCACTGATGATTTAAAGATTAAAGAGAAGGAACACCATTTCTATTTTCCGTTATATATTTTTCATTAGCCCATTTTTTCGCAGGCATTCCAGCGCGACTCTCCTTTGGCAGTTGATTTGTCGACAGCTATTCTTCAACTCTCAGAGAACGGTGATTTGCAAAGACTCCATGAGAAGTGGTTATCTCTCAAGGGCTGTAACAGCCAATCCGATATTGATGCTAATCGGCTTTCAATCAAAAGTTTTTGGGGGTTGTTCTTGATTTGTGGCGTTACATTCGCTGTAGCACTTGGTATATTTTTCTCCAGAGTGTACTGTCAGTACACCAAGTACGGTCCTGAAGTTTGCCAAGATGAAATTGAGGCCCCAGAACCTACCAGGCCGAGCAGACGTCTCAGTTCATCTAGCTTCAAGGATTTGATGAGTTTTATAGATAAAAAAGAAGCTGAGATCAAGGATAGATTCAAACGAAAACATAGTATTGGCAGTACACGATCGCAAGGTAGTCAGAGTATTAGTTTAAGCACAGCACCTCAATCGCCGACATGATAACAGGCTAAAATGTTCATATTGGATCTCCCCTTCTGAAAAAAGCATATGGGAAACCACTAGCTGTAATGTCTTTATGTATACGACTATACGCTGTGTATATAGCATATCAAATATTCTTGAAATGAAGGTTGCATAAAGCATGGCTTGATTCCCACTTATGCTCTGTTAGAAATTTTCTGATGTTTCACAGTACCGCGACACACAAAATATTGTAATCCTTTGATCCTTTGGGTTAACTGTACTTGAACTTATAGAAATTGAATAGATATAGACAAGCCTCAAGATAGACAAATTTCTTGTTCAACTTTGGAAACACGAAGGCTACTTTGTAAATACTATTGTTCAAAATAACACGTTGTGATGAGAATAAAAAAAGTGATATGCCTAATTTGTGTTTTAACATTTATTTAACAGGATTAATATGCACGAAAGCCTAATTAGTGTTAATCAAGACTCGTAGCAACCGCCCAATGCGGAGGCTAAGTTATCTGAGATGCTGCAATTCCACCTCCCTCTTTTGGCTAGAGTTTACGACTTACCACTAAAGGGGAGGTTCGGTCTATGATGAGTCAGACTGAGTTTTCTGACTCATTTTGGGGTTTTGCCATCATGTCCGCTACTTTCTTATTGAACAAAAGCCCGATTAAAGCAGCCGAAAAGACTCCACATGAGATGTGGAAAGGGAAGGGAAGGTCCCTAATTTGTCATATTTGAAATATGGGCTTGTGAAGCTTATGTCAAGAACAAGTCTGACAATAAGTTAGCTCATCGATCTGGCAAATGTCTCTTTCAGGTTATCCTAAGGAAGACGTGGTTATTACTTCTACTACCGTCACGAGAACAAAGTGTTCGTAACAAGTGATCTTTGTCTTTAGAAAAGGAGTTTATTTCTAAAAGACAAGAGTGGGTGAAAATTTGAACTTGATGAAGTTCAAGAGCCACAACCGAGGAAATGACGCGGGAAGATGTTCCTTCTTCATCGACTTAGTTGTTATTCCTAGGAGGTCAAGTCGTGTTAGTCACCAACCTGATAGATATCTTGGTATTATCGAGAAAGATGGTGACCACGATGTTTTTCTTTTGGAAAGTGACGAACCCACTACCTACTACAAGGCATCTATTTCTAGTCTAAACTCCAAATTATGGCTTGAGGCCATGCGATCCGAATGGACTCCATGCACGAAAATCAGGTAAGGGACCTGGTAAATTTACCTGAGGACGTTAGACCTCTTCAGTGTAAATGGATTTCTAAAATCAAATCCGGCTTGGATGGACATAAAGTTGTCTACAAAGCGCGATTGGTTGCAAAAGATTTCACTCAAGTTCATGGTCTTCACTATGATGAGACTTTTGCGCCAGTTGCAATGCTTAGGTCTATTCGAATCCTCTTAGCGATTGCTGCACTTCTTGGTTATGAAATTTGACAAATGGACGTAAAGACTGCCTTCTTGAATGGATTTCTAGAAGAGGAAGTGTATATGACACAACCTGAAGGTTTTGTTGATTCATGTAATCCTAAGAAGGTATGCAAGCTTAAGAGGTCCATTTATGGACTTAAGCAAGCGTTGAGGAGTTGAAATCATCGTTTTGATCATGTGATTAAACTGAATGGATTTAATCGAAGTGTACTTTCGAGGAACCATGTTTATACATGAAGTTTAGTGGGAGCAAAATGGTCTTATTAGTCTTATATATGGATGACATATTGCTCATTGGAAATGACATACCAATGCTCATCGCTAAAGAATGGTGCGGGAAAATAGGAGAGGCACAACGCATATTGGGTATCCGGATTTATAGGGATAGATCCAAAAAGATATTGACGTTAAGTCAAGAAACTTATATAGATAAAATTCTTGACAGGTTCAAAATGACAAACTCTAAGAGAGGTCATCTACCAATGGGTCATAGGATCACTCGAGCAAGTCGGTGTCCTCGAAGCGGTAGATATTGAACGCTTGAATTTGACCCCTTACGCTTCATTTGTTGGATCAATCATGTACGTATGATATGCACTCGTCTCGATGTCTCGTATGCTTTGCGCATGACGAAGTCGTTTCGTAACACCCCTCATACCAAGGTGCCTTACCAGGACCACCCTGCCATGAAAATGTGTTACCATCTCGGTTGCCCGAGGTTAGTACATATCAAAAGCGTCACGAACCGAGCACATTTATTAAAATCTTGTAAAGTATAAAAGTTTACATCAACCAAATCCAAAAAGCGATTCAACAAAATACAACTCCAATGTCTCGACAATAAAAGAAATCAAACTAAGACTCGAGACGGTGATACTATGACCGGTGATGACAACACTCCCATGATTGTCCCCAAGCTCATCACTAGCAATACACCGTCAAGCCCGCTCACCATCCCCGAATGGATCACCATGATTCCACAAACAACAACGGGTCGAGATACTCAAACAATATAAGACAAACAAACGAAGTAATCAAGCGATCATCTTCCAATCCCAATCTTTCGTTCTCACATCAGAATCGACTACACACCGAAGTGTGTAGCCCGCAGATTACCCATCGCACAGGTAATCCTCGCGCCGGATGGGTGACCGCAGCCGATCCCACCTAGTCCGGCTCCTCAACGAGCGACAAACAATCCATGTCCCTTAATGTGCACATCCCCTCCCGTGGCGGGTTCCACGGAGGGCGAACTAAGTGTGAAGCCACTCCCGCAAGTGACTCCACCACAATCACAATCACACGACATCACAACCGTCACAACACCTTCGCACCAACACTGTCCACAACAACCTCCATACTCCGATGTTCAACAGAGATAACAATAGTCACACAACAAACATGCCTTAACAATGAACGAACCGAGTAGGGAAACCCTACCTTAGCAGTCAACGAGCACGAAACACGGACAATCGAAAGGCTCCTCTACGAAGTGTTCTCTATACAATAATCACGTAACACGATTACACATTGTACAATCCCCCATATTCCCAATTCCATATATGTATACAGTAACCCCAAAGAATACAATTAACATAGTGATAGAACTTACCAACAGTAGAATGAAGAATTATACGCAAGAACTCCGAAGATTACACACACAACGATGCTATGGAATGATTAGGAAGTGATTAGGGAGAGATTAGGGTTAACGTAGAAATGATGAAGTTTGAAATGATCTTTTAGAAAGCGACGCGGGATATAAAATAACCCTAAACATTCCCTAATCAAACCGTCGAAATAACACTTCGCTGACCGGATACTCGGTCGAGTAAGTGTATACTCTGCCGAGTATCCTCTGCTCGGTCGAGTATTCACTATACTCGGCGAGTATTCTCAGCAGAACCAAAACAACCTATGACAACAAAGCACTACTCGGCCGAGTAGCTCTCACTCGGTCGAGTAGTCACCAAAGAAAATCCGTAGTATTACAGTCTTCTCCCCTTAAAAAGAACTTCGTCCCGAAGTTCACACTCCACTCTAAAACAAGACACAACACAACGCAACAAGACTATGCTAACCACATGACACAACGCCAAAGAACTACACAAGCCACCGCAAAACTCACTAACCCGACTCAAAACAAACCACAAAACAAGACAAAACACGACCGCGACCATCTCCTACCCCCCTAAAAGACAACGGTTACGTCCCCGTAACCAAACATACCCGATAAAAAGGTTAGGAAAACGTTCTCGCATAGCTTCCTCGGGTTCCCATGTGGCTTCCTCCACATTATGATTAGCCAATTTGGGGCGTGCTGAGTAGAATGGCGGCGAAATGCGATAAGCCAAATCTTGATTTCGCCATGGCGTAACCAATTATTGTTGGGCCAGTTACATATTTAGCGACTACAAATGGAAGTCGCCAATTTGGCGACTATCTTAACTATCATTCGTAGGTTAGCTGACGACAATCGCCAAATCAACTGTCGATGTAAAAGCAAACTCTTGTAGTTTTGGTGGATTTTTGTTTTCATTTGACCAAAAATTTACAACTTCGTACAAAGCGGTCAGTGTTTCACAACACCATACATCCGTTTCAACACACCTGACCATACACATTTCAATTGACACCTCCCAATTTTAAACTTCATTTCATATATTGAAAAGAAAGTTTTACAAGCTAAACTATTCTAAATGTTCAAGTCTAAATGTTGAGTCTTACAAGCACATGCTAAAAAATCATCTTACTTGGAAGCCAACTTAGCTCACTCCCCGTATGGACCATGCGGATCATTTGGTCGTGGTTGGATCTAGGTGGGGTTACAACCTTGCCACCAATCCCCAACATTTCCATTCTTTCCTTCATTTTCCGAATTCTTCATCGCGTTTGGCAAGTTCTTCATGCGTTTGGCATCGCGTTCATCCACGCTCTCTTATATTTGACTTTGAAGTTGACTAATAATTCAGGTTGACTCGTGTTAAATTGTTAAGTCGATCTCCTGCAGCGTTTTCTCATAGAAAGCGATTGTTGAACTCCGTACCATACACATTCCCTTTCGAAGCCATCCACAACTTATACCATATGTCATTATCAGGAGTTTGATTGGCTTTCTTGTTAAAATGCCTCCCTGATATTAATAAATGGTTGTAAGTTAATAATGGTAACCACCTTATATACGACATTTTAAAAGGAGAGTAAATTAACAAAAATTAAGTATTCACAAACTTACATATAATTGCTTGTCTTTTGGCTTAGTCAAATTCTAACCTTGTGGTCAGCCACGGAATGCGTGTCAAGCTTGATTACGGTAAGCCTTGAGCCAATTTGTAACTTCATTCTTTCCTCTACGAATGAAAAAAAAAAAACATGTTAGAATCAACAAAAAATGTAACATAAAATAAACATGTTGCATTGAAAACAAAAAAAAGTGTGAAATAATAGACAAACTTACCCTGACATCGATTCCCGGAAACGATCGTGAACTGCGAAATGGTAAGGCTCGTTCACGGCGTCTTCCTTTCCTCCTCTTTTTGTTGAGGATGCTTGCCTTGAACTTCATACACGGCGGGAGTTTTGGTATGCTTTATTAAGCCTTCATACTTGTCTGTAATTACAATATGAAATCGTAACTAATAAATTCACGTGTATTTATAATATAAAAAGTATATACTAATTAATACAAATAACAAAACAAGTTAATTAAAAATACCTTTCCCATGTGCTCTCTGGTTCCTTTGAAGGCGCCTAACTACCTTCAAATCACGTCCCGATATCCGTCGAATAAAAGGCTTCGTGCACGAAATCTGGACATTAGTTCTTGAGGCGGTGACCCTATATGATTGCTACAAAAAAAAGCGACAAAATTTCATATTAGTATTTATAAAAGTATAACCTTGGTTATTAAAACAAGTCTGGAAAATATGTGCCTGAAGAGTTATTGAACCACGCATCTCTTTGTGTGAGAAGCTTGTGTGTCCACGATGTAGGAATTGGACCCAGAAATTAGTCTTAAAGTGGCACCGTGACACACCTCGTACCACTTGTGATCGTCCATAAACACGCATTTATTTTGAACATGTAAAATTACAAACAATTATTATTTTAAAAAAAAAAAAAATACAAAAAAAACAAAATAGTAGACTAATAAAGAATAAAACTTACCATAATCCCATGCATTTCAAGAATCATCTTATGATCAAGTGTACCGTATCGGCACGGTAGCTCGTCATTAGCGTCGGTCTCCTCACCGTCTGGAAATCACCGGAAATGCATGCGCATCGGATCCTTTGCACAAACTCCTCCTCACCACTTTCAGAGATGGCCGTCTGTGTCCTCCTCCTGGCGCCTCCACGCTTCACCTCGACCTGCTCCCGTGCATACGTGTCATACAAATAAAGTGCTTAATAATGATAAATGAAAATTATCTGGACTTCTAAATTTTAATAATTTCTTTCTTGGCAATACAAAAATTATGCCAATTTAATCATCTTCATCTTAAACCCCTGCGTCCTCATCCTCATCCTCTTCCCAAATGCATCCTCATCATCATAATCATCTTCATCTCAAACCTCGTCCTTCCTCCTTTTCTCCTCCTCCTTCTCCTCCTCACCTCGTCTTCCCCCTCTCTCCCTCTCTTCTTCCCCTTCTCTCCTCCTCCTCCTCCGCCTCATCCTCCCCAGCCAGAGTCTCTCTTCCACATCATAAAATTCTTCCTCTTCCATGTCTTCACCATCTTTATTCTAATGCTCATAGTTGATTTCATCGGGTGGAGACAAAAGCGTTTCATTTGAAACGTTTTCTTCTTGGAAAAAAGTTGTACTCGCTTGTGACCGTGCCTTCGTCTTAAAGATTGCACACCACATGTTTGATTTCATCATTTGTTGTGCTTGGATAAGTAGCAAAATACGCTTGATGAGCGATGTGCGAGTATAAATGGATCATGCCAAGTATGTTCTGAAGTACGATTCACTTCTACAAGCTTGTATTGTTCATGTACTCTCATTCCCGATGCAATTATCCTTCGATTGACCTTGAATAGGCAGGTTTTATAAGCTCGGTCACGTCACTATAACTAATTTCAAGATATCTTCAACTATACCATAGTATTCGTTGTCATAAAGAGAAGAAATAGTAACCCCCGATTACCTAGCCTTAGCTTTTCACAGTGGTTGAATGTTTGAAAATTAAACCCGTTAAGGGTATCGATTCACGTTCTTACCATTTTTGAAGGACCAAAAGCCAAACTTCTTAACAAATCATCTTGAATATTCAACTTTCGATTACATGTTTTAAAACCATGATGGAAATTGGTCCTCATGTTTGTCCCAAACATCATCTTACTTATATTAGGATTCCTCTGAATGAAATCATTAACAAACCGTGTTTCGTATGGCTCGAGGTCCTGATTAGATGGTACGTAAAAGGTGGAGCACGATTATACTCTTTATCATCCAAATATAAGTGTTTGCCTTTGATGAACACCCCTTCATCATCTTGAGTTTGAAAAAATTAGAATTAAACTTCATAAGTTAATTTTTGTTTTTTAGACACATCATAAGTTTCCACTGACTTCCCACAAATATTTCAACTCCTCCACCAGTAAGTTTTGTAAATAAACATCAAATTACGTTTGGGCTTTTGGTCAGGAACAATATGACAAGAAAGATAAATGGTCTTTTCATACATAACCAAGGTGGTAAGTTGTATGAATTGTGACCATAGCAGGCCAACTGTAAGATACTTCCTCCCAAAATTCAAGAAAGGATCAAATCGTCCAGTACCACCAGGCAAAGTCGTACATTGCGGGGTTCCTTGGCAAAATCCCGGGATACATCCGATCAAATCGTTTCCATTCTTCCCCATCAACTAGGATGACTCATCTTCCGGGGCACGTGGGTTTCTTTTGTGCCATCTCATTTGTTAGGTGATATTTTTGGTGGCATAGATTCTTTGAAGTCTTGGTGCGAGAGAAAAGTAAAAGCAATGGTGGTTACATCTTTATTGGTTTCTTACTCTTGCAGCCCTCTTACTACCGTTGCCTTTTTTCAACACAAGCCGTATCTCCTTCCACTTGTCTCATATCTATCCGCCCCACAACCTTTACATTTGTCAAGCAAAGCATCATCTTTCAAAATAGCATCGTCGCCGGGGACATTGCATCAATCTTTTCATGCGATAGCGAAGACCTTTAACTACTTTTTGGTAGTATAGAAACTTGGTCATGATATTATCATCGGGGAAAAGATTCCTCCTGGTGGCAATGCATCACTTGACAACAAATGGCATATTGAACTCACATTTCAAAGGTAGTGCTTTAGAAGCGGCTTGTAACAATGTCGTTAAAACATGCTTCCTTCATACAGAAGGTTTTTCAAGGCTTTTAACATGTGAGAAAACTTTGCTTGTGGGTGTGGCGGTTATTCTTGAGAAATAGTTGTATGGTCATCACTATTAAAATAATGATGGAATCCATAGCATCATAATATCATCTCTATATGAGTTTCTCATCATTTTGTATTTGTTGGTGTGAGGTTGTTCATGGATTGGAGAATATGCTTCTATCGTGTGAAATCAGTGTAATAATTTGGCTTAAACCCGTTTATAATAGAGATGTTCTTCTACTACAATGTCAAAGGTGATTTTGGGGTTTTTGCATTTTGGCATGAGGCACCTAAGTTTTTGTCTACAATCAGTATTCATCTTGTTGTTTAGCAAATTGATAAACTAAGCTAACACCCTTTATAAATCTAAGCGGTAGGGCGTCTTTTCTTATTGGAATGGTTAATCTTCCTTCATACATCCATGAGCGTTCCAATCTCTTCATTTTAATTTAAAAGACCCAATTTAAACATTTTTAAAAAATAACTTGATAATATTAAATCTGAAAAATTTAAACATTATACTCCACATTGCTCTGATAAACATATGAAAACAATATATAAATGACAGCCGATAAATAAATCCATCTTCGAATGGGGTCATATATCCAATATAAACCTTAAAGTCAATGTGCGTTTCAAGTCCTTTAACACTTGTAATTTATTAATGAGAAAAAATTAAGCGGCGATTCCCTTGATTCTCCAAATACATATACATGTATTAGGAGAACATTAAAAGATCATGCAAACTTCATTCCTCATTAATAAATCACAAGTCACGTGTTACTGCCTAAATGACTTAGAAAGCATTATTAAGGCTAATCCCAAAATGGGGACTATTCAAAATTACTCTAATGAGTAATTCTTGAGCGAATCTTAATCGACATCAAATCGAAACAACAACCATGATCAGTACTAAATTAATTAAGTCGATCAATAGCCCAATTCAACCACATGGTAAAGGCTTCTATCCTAAAGTCAGTAACATAATTTGAACTAAAATTAGTAAATTTAAAAGGTAACTGGTAAGGGGAGGTTACCTAATCAGAAGAAGTAAAGCAAAAATGAAAAGAAAAGCGAAGCGGTACAGCGTCTTTGATGGTGCCTAAGCGGTAGCCAGTGACAACCACACGAAAGAAAAGAAAAACAAAAATAACAAGGTTATCTACCTCAATTCATCAATAACATGAATTATCAAACTAAATTTATCAAAATCAAGTCCTAAAGAGGTTCCACTTAGCTAATAGCTAATTTCTCTTAATCAAAAGCGGTTCCATAGCTAATTCCATTAATACGAAGAGACGGTTTCACTTAGCTTAACATTAATATATAATAGGCGTTTAATTATTAATAATAATAATAATAATAATAATAATAATAATAATAATAACAATAATAATAATAATACTAATACTATGTATAATACTATGCAATAATAATAACAATAATTCCCTTCCCCCACATACCACCACGTACCCTTCCCACCGCCACCACAGTGGCCTGACCCACCTTATACACCCAGTAGGACGAGGCCAAACCCCTTTGTAACCTAAGCCTAAACACAACCCACTTAATCATTCGGCACCCAATTCAAACACAAATTAAACTAAATCTAACTACAAATTAATCTAACATACTAATTACAAATAAATCTAACAAACTAACCACAAATTAATCAAACTAACTACAAAATTAATCAAACTAACTATAAATTAATCTAATAAATTAAACTAAATAATTTGAAATTAAACAAAAACAACAAACCTAATTAAAGAGGGTGGATGTGGCGGTGGAAATGGCGGTGGAAATGGCGGTGGAAGGGTGGTTGTGTGGTGTTGTTGGTTTGTGTGCCATTCAAATCGTTCGCCAAATCGCTGCTTTCGCTCTTTTTTTTTTGTTTTGTTTCGCGAAGTAAGTAGGAGAGAGGAAATTTGAAATAATTAAAAATTTGGCCAAACTTTTGAATTTTAGCGTGAAATGATGTCAAATTATTTCTTCTATTTTAGTCCTTAAATTCCATAAGTCGTGTAAAAAGATTCTTGCAAAATGATTTAGTTTTGTACTAAAAATTTTGGTGATTGTCCCATTTGGCGTGAGTTTGATCGCCAAATTAGCGTTTCTATAATTCGATCGCCAAATTGAAAGTTTCGATGCATGGTTTGATTCCTTTTTGAAAAAGTAGTCGCCGTATTGGCGACTAATTTTATTAAGCCAATTTAAAAATCGATGCTTGATTTGTGAACATATTCGATGCCAAATTTGATTACGCTGTTTGATTTTCTTGTAATTAATACGAACCTTGCGATCAAGAATCTCCTTAGGAATCTTGGCGTAGGACAGGATTCACATCAAACTCGATGTTCTCCATCTCGAGGATATGCGATGGATCACTCACATACTTAAGAAGTTGAGATCATGAAAAACATTGTGTACCCTATCCAATAATTGCTTGGCCTTCTTTACTGTAGCTACTTAGCCTATACGGTCAAAATCCATAGGACCTATAAACTTTTAGCTTAGCTTGCCTTTCTTCCCAAACCTCCCCAACACCTCGCATGGTGACACTTTCAAAAGGACCTTGTCACTCTGTGGCCTAAATGTCACTGCCCGGTGTAAATGGCGTAAGCTCTTGACGATCTTGGCGCTCTGCATCTTTTAAGATTATTGGACTTGCTCAACCATATCTTATGCGGTGGCCCCTAAAGCCATTGTCTCGAGCTATCATCCCAAAAAGCTGGACTTAAAGCACTTGACCGTACAAAGCTTAAAGGTGCCGTCCAGGTGCTGCGTATGATAATTGTTGTTGTATGGCTTCGATCGGTCAGGCTTTGTCTTCCAAGCGCCCCAAGCTCCGTAACACATGCCCTCAACATGTCCTCTAAGGTCTTGATGGTTAGATTGCAACCCGACCATCGATTTGGGATGAAGAGTGTACTGCCGTCTTGAAAGTTGCAGCCATCAACTCTTGAGTTCTTGCCAAAACTTGGATATGAGCGGCGCATCACGATCCAGAAACGATATCCTTGGGTATACCATACAGCTTGAGACACATGTCTTCAGTAACCAATACTCATTGCATCTTAACCAAGTATCTTCATAGGAACAAAGTGGTGACAGTTAGATCAACAATCACCCAAAATGTATCATATTCACCTTCTTGTGACACAAGGCAACTACAATGAAATCATGAGATCGACTCCAGCTTCCCAGGTGCTTCCAAGGGCTGTATCTTACCTTGTGGTCTCCTTTGTTCACCTTGACCCTTTGATAGGTCAAACATCAGCGACTCTGAGCTCACTGTCTCTCTCTTATGTTTGCCGCAAAAGTCTTCTTAAGGTCTTTGTAAACTTGTCCAACCGGGTGAGGCTGAATAAGGAGTGCAATGAGCCTGGTCAAAGATCACTCTCCTCAACTCGGCATCCCTCGGGGAACACACCATCTCCCATCAAAGCAGAACACTCCCGTGTATGGATAGAAAACACAGGCTTGAGTCCCGCTCTACCATTCTTGACTTCACTCAGAATCTTAGGTTCAAGCTCTTGCTTACTCTTGATGTTCTCATACAACTCTTTGGCTCGTCGTCAAATCCTCGATGGTATCTCCTTCCTTATCATAAAGATCCCCATCCTAGACATCTCATCCTCAAACTTACAAGGCATGTTTGTATCCATAGCGAATGACGCTCTTTCTCGGTGCATCCCTTAACGTGACATTAGCCCCACCCTCGTGATAGATGATATCCATAATCTTAATCTCCGATAAGCTCAATCCCACCCAGTCTACATGCATGTTAAGCTCTTCCCAGAGTGTAAATATATTTTTGACTCTTATGATCAGAGAACACCTTAAAAGTTGCTCCATAGAGGTAGTGCCTCCAAATCTTAAGAATGAAAACAAGCACACTCGACTCGGATCATGAAGTAGGGTAGTTCTCCTCATATTCTTGTTGTCACAAAGCATAAGCTATGACTTTTCCTTCCCCGCATCAAAAAACACAACCAAGACCATTCTTTGAAGCATCGGTATATATCTCAAAGTTCTCACATCCCTCTGGCAAGGCTAGGATAGGGGTCGTGGTCAAGCGTTCCTTTAAGGTCTAAAACGCCGTCTCACAACTCTCATCCCAAACAAACCTGACTTCCTTCCTCATCAAAGATGTCATAGACCGCGCTATGGTAGAGAAATCTTTCACAAATCTCCTGTAGTAGCCAGCAACGCCTAAGAAACTCCGAATCTGAAGCAACATTCTTCGGCGATTCCCACTTGGGTACGGCCTCAATCTTACCAGGATCCACAGATACTCCCTTCTTAGATATCACATGGCCTAGAAAAGCCACTTCCTCTATCCAGAACTCGCACTTAGATAGCTTGGCATATAGTTGATTCTCTCTCAAAGTCTGCAAGATTATCCTCAAGTGCTCCTCATGCTCTTCCTTAGTCTTAGAATAGACTAAGATATCGTCGATAAAAACAACCACAAACCTATCCAAAACGGTGTGAAAGGAGTCATGGAAATCCAAAAGGCTTGCTGGTGCATTGGTCAACCCAAAAGGCGCACCGTGCTAAATAGTGACCATATCGAGGTCGAGCACTGTCTTAAAATATCCTCATGCTATCCTGGTGGTGATATCGACATTTTCAGTTGATCGGGTGTCGTCGTGGCTCAATCAAACACATTTATAATACTCAACAAACAACTAGTTAGCGGTAAGTCGGTCGATCCGTGGGGCCGGTGTGCTTTGGGTTCTAAAGTCATCTATCTCGATTTATGCTAGTGTCACAATTTGGTTGGGTTTGTAGTTGTATCTGAACTAATCACGAAACAATAAAGTAAAAGCAAACAATAAAGGAAAGATGTAAACAAATGATTAAAAGTGCTAGGATATCATGGGGTCATGGGGAATTCATGGTGTTGATCATACAAACATGTTCACAAGGTTACGAAGCAATTAATGTTGTGGAGGAGGCAAGGGGTTGGGTTATATCTTACGGTTCTTAGGAAGAGTTGGGTCCAGGGCGAATCGATTAGATTGTCAAGCACCTACAGTCGACACTTTCCTCTAATCCCGACTTATGCATGGTCAACAAGACTCGAGTTGGTTTATATCTTCTGAAGTCAAGTTGAGTAGATAAGAGATGATAGTAAATGCAAGTTCGCAAAGCAGCATTTCATCCAAACATAACATGTGCATAAAGTTGACATCACCAGCAATGACAATTTAATCGTGTGAACATATTAGATTAAAAAGCGAATCGATCATGTTGGTTTCCATAATTACCCACTAATCTAGCTAAAGAAACTATCATCATTATCATGGAAACATGGTCATTAATGATTATCCAATCATCACAACAAGTATAAACATGATAATGAAAAGAAATGAACAATAAAAGATTAAAAGTAAAGAGGATTATACCAACTTGAGATGATTCAAATAATAAAGCAAGAATAAAGAAGCAGTTGATTGATGGAAGGTTATCGATCTCCCAATAATGACCCAATAATCTTCAATTACCCAATAATAAACTTGAATAATAAACTTCAACAATAATTAAGGAAAGATTAATGTGTAATTTGTGGAAAGATTAAAGGAAGTAATCTATTACAATCTACTCTAAATCTAATCTAAAGAAGGATTTTCTACTCTAAAAACTTCATGTGTAATAATACTCCCCTTTGATTATTTACAAATGGGGTATTTATAAAAGTGGAAATTGGGAGGATGCATTAGGGTTAACTAAGGGCTAAACTAAGTAATTACACTTTTAAGTTGAGCAAGGAGACTAGGGTTCTCAGGAGAAGGAGCTTCTCTTATCTTTGCTAGAAGAATGGCGATGCTGTGCTGAAATCCGTGCGGATGGGAGTCGAGACGGCGGATGGCTGAGAATCCCGGATTCTTGGGCAAGGCAGCTTCGGTTGGCGAGAATCCCGGCGGATTGTGAGAATAGATTCTCCTCCGATGAAATTTCTTGTTTTCCAGACGAGAAAGGCGTTGGGCGGATTGGGGACAATCCGGGCGGATTAGGGAAAACGGCAGTTGGGGACAATCGGGCGGATTAAGGAAAGCAGGGCGGATTCTGCGAAGGACGGGCGGATTCGGCAGGCTTCTTTGTTTGACCTCGGATTGTAAAGCGGATGTCATTTTCTCGTCGGACTCCTATTGGAGTGATTCAAAAGCCCTAGATCGCTTGTTTTTGGCGCCGTTCCATCTAGCATATTTTCAGAGCCAAAGGAGCAACTCTTGGTTTGCGTTCCGAGCCATTTTCTTCATGAGAATTGCATGCTATAATCGTTCTTACCGCACTAACCTTTGATCATACATATGCCTTTGTTCCATAGATCTTTGGTCATCATTCTTGCGTCCTCTCCATACTAGTCCATCTAATATCATCAATAAGCTTCCAAATATGCACGAAAGACGGGAATTTCATCTTATTATCTCCTTTTCTACAAAACATATGAAATGCGATAAAAAAGCAAATAGGAAGGTTTTGACGGATAAAATGGCCATGAAATGTTATAATAGTATGCAAAATAGGCTCAATTAGGGGACTAAATGTGCGCTAATTATGGTCACATCAAATATCCCCAATAGAACCTTTACTCGTCCCGAGTAAAGAGGTGACTAAAACTAGACCTTTATTTAAACTTAACCTAATAATATAGCCGATATGAGACAATTAGCGGGTCTCACTCGCCCCTTCAACTCACAACAAGACAACCATGAGGTAGGATGCCTTCTTGCAAGGCAGGGTGGGTCTTGCCAAAATGGCGACACATCCAAACATTAAGCACACAAAATCAAATAATGGATGCATCTACAAAAGAATAGCCACTCCCTCATCAAGTGGCGGAAATTATCTACAAGGGAAGCAATTCAAGGATACACAATCCTTCATAGATGCAATTTGTTCAAACTACTAAGCCTAGAAGGATACCAATAAATCACCTCCAAAATGTGTCAAGCTAGGGTACCTTTGTCCTCAATCGTTAAATGCTTTTGTCAAGAGTAGACTCCCTATGGTGTTAGAAACACTGGAGGATCGCGGAATTCCCCCTCTTGCCTAGACAAGAAGAAGGGTCGTCCCTCTCTACCATGCACAAAAATGGATACGATGGATAAAAGGGATCAATAGATATTTGAGTTTCACTTTGGGAGTTTGCTTTCATTTTTGTTTTCCCCCCAATTTCTTGTGGCATATAACATTTGAGAACACTTTCTTTGCCATTTCTTTTGATTTTTGGCATTTCAATACTTGACAACTTTTTGAATTTCTTTTGAACATTTTCAAAGTCACCCCAATTAGTAACGAGGGTGCCTTGTATTTGAAGCTTTAGGAGTTTAATTTGCTCCTCTTTTCTTTTGATGCATTTTTGCAAACTTTCTTTCACTTTTTCATTTCATTGAACTCAAATTGATTTCTTTTTTGTGTTGTGCCCATTCCCTTTGATGACAAAATGTATGGTAGAACATGGATGAATGATGGAAGTATGCATGGTTTCAAGGGTCACCTTGGAATAAACGGTAGCCAAGGAGTTATCACACCACAAGGTACTCTTGACTAGGCCTTAAACCATGGGTCAAAGGATACGAGCATGACACATCCTAGGGTGTTTTACAAGCATTCTAACAAGCAAAGTCTTAAGAAGAAAAAGCATCTACTAGGGCCTATATACACTTGTCAAGCTTCCCAAATAGACGGTTTCACAAAATTTTTCTAACATTCAAAATACATGCCATGATGCAACTAACATTTATACATCCTAATGCATATGATTCTACCAACTAATATGACATATAAACTAAATGCAAGTCCTAAGTTCACATTGTTATACCGCATAGTCATTAACATAAAGAGGAAAAAGGAGATTGGAAAGATCATACCATGCGGTCTTCAATATCCTCATGTCTCGGATGTGGCGTAGTCAATCAATGTGAAAAAGGATGAACAAACACAATATATACAAAACAATATATACAAGTCTACACTACAAAGGAAATGAACTTGTTTTTGGATTTTACAATTTTTCAAATTTTTATGGTTTTTGATTTTATGAAATTAAAAGATATTTTTGGGATTTTTCGAAATTTTTCAATTTTTATGCATTTTTGGAATATAAATTCCCATCCCCACTTTATTTTGGACATTGTCCTCAATGTACATGTAGAGTAGGAATAAAAAGGAAATACATGTTTTTGGAATTTTTGATTTTTTGAAATAAAGTACAAATGCAATATGATATGAATGAATGCACGCTCTAACTAAATGCAATTCTATATGACATGAATGCAATCTAAACTATACTATATGATGCATGATTTAAACTATGGTCACTTATGATCAAACCTCCCCAACCCGATTTAAACACTATTTCTAGTGTAGAAAAGAATAGGATTGGTCATTAGTGACTATGCATGAATTCTAGTCTATATGCAACTATCTACATGAATCATGCGAGATATATTACAATGCAACTATACTATATGAACTAACTAATGCAAATGAAATATGATACAAATGCAAGCTAAAAATATATGTATATAACTAAATGCAAGTGCAAAGTCAAAGGGTAGGATATCTTACAAATGGTGGTTTGAGATAGGACTCCACCAAACTAGTTCACTTTGTAAAAATTTTTGTCCATAGAGCTCAAGGCTCTTAGAAGAAGATCAAAGGCTTGTGAACAAGCTCCAAATAAGCATATGTATGGGTTTCTCCAAGTGAATACGAAATTTGGCCAAGGGAGCTTGTCATATATTCTCTTCTTCACCTTACCCAAGACTGAGCTTTTGAAGTGCTTCAAACCAAGCCCGTGATTCTTGTCATTATGAGGTAAGAAGTATGGTTCATTGTTGCCCGGAGACTTCCACTCACTACCTTCTTTTTCAACTTTGGTGATGATGATAGCATTTTGATTTTTCAATCCTTCCAAGGTGGAAGGAGAATCGTCATGGCTTTGATGATCAAGTTCCTTAGATGTTGACATTGTGGATGCCAAATTCCCACAAGTAGCTTCACGTGCAAGTTTCTCTTTGAGCTTTGCCACCAAGTAGCTTTTGTATGATGCCTTGACCTTTTGAAGAAGGTCCACCATATCTTCTCCAACAATCATTGGCTCCATGGTAGGGGCCAAGTAGTCTTCATGAGAAATGGGGAAAAGGAATTCATCTTCTTCATGGAAGCATACCTCAAACTTCTCAAGGATGGGCTCCTCAAGTAAGGCAATCTCACAACTCCATTCCTCTTCTTCATTGCAAGACACATATCCCGCATAAGCTTCATCCATAGGTACGTCATCATCGCTATCTCCATAAGAATCATAAATGGGGGCTTCATTCTTCTTCATTAGTTCTTCCTCCAACACCTCAATGTTCACATCAAAAGTCACACCCTCATACTCACAAAGGCTAAGAGTATTTGGCTTACTCAACCTCATGTCTTCATCATCAAATACCACACTTTCATACTCACAAGAGCTCAAGGAGGTTGGCTCTTCCCACTTCACATCTTCTTCATCAAAGGTCATTACCTCAAATTCACATTCATGGTCAATGCTCAAGGATTGGTGGGAGTGGTTGGCCAGGCGGTTTCTTAGGTTGCCTTTGTTTGGGCAATTTGAATCTCAACTCCTCAACTTGGGTAACAACAATGCCTTGAAGAACATTGTCCCTATTTTCGCTTTCCTCTAGCATTTGTTTGAAGAGGTTTTGTTGATCTCCCATCATTTGGAGAATCACATTTTCAATGGGTTCATCTTCTTGTTGTGGGTAGGTGTAAAAGTGGTTGTATTGTGGCAATTGAAGTTCATTGTGAAATGGGTATTGGGTGGGTGGTTGTTGTGGATATTGGATGTGGGTGTTTTGGTTGGAAAATTTGGGGTAGTAGTTAGGATTTTCATTGTATGAGTTGTAAGGTAGGTTTGTGTTGACTTGCTCTACAAACTCCCCATACCCATAGTCATACTCAAAATATCCACCACATACTCCATGTATCAAGTCTTGAGTCATCATGGTTAAGATAAATATACAACTACAAGTACGGAGACTACACAAAAATGGTAAAGAACAATCCTTGAGGAACAAGTTCCTCAAGGTGAAAGCAAAATTAAAATAGACAAACAAGTAAGAACTTAATCACATAGCACCATCCCCGAGCAATTCAGGCGCCATTTTGATGGGAGTGTCGTCGTGGCTCCCAATCAAACACATTTATAATAATACCAACAAACAACTAGTTAGCGGTAAGTAGAATTCGATCCATGGGACGGTGTGCTTTGGGTTCTAAGTCTATCTATCTCAATTTATGCTAGTGTCACAATTTGGTTGGTTTGTAGTTGTGTTCTAGACTAATGCAAACAATAAAGTAAAGCAAACAATAAAAGGAAAGATGTAAACAAATGATTAAAAGTGCTAGGATATCATGGGGTCATGGGGAATTCATGGTGTTGATCATACAAACATGTTTACAAGGTTGCAAGCAATTAATGTTGTGGAGGAACCGAGTTGGTTATGTCTTACGGTTCATAGGAAGGGTTGGGTCCTGGAGCCGAATCGATTAGATTGTACAACACCTACAAGTCGATTTACTTTCCTCCTAATCAACTTCTATGCATGGTCTAACAAGACTCGAGTTGGTTTATATCTTACAAGTGAAGTTGAGTAGATAAGAGATGATAGTAAATGCAAGGATTCATAGGCTTAGCATTTCATCAAACATAACATGCATAAAGTTATATCAACAGCAAGCAATTTAATCATGTGAACATATTAGATTACATGAATCAATCCCATGTTGGTTTCCCCTTAATTACCCACTAATCCTCAGCCTAAAGAAGTCATCACTCATTATCATGGGAAACATGCTATTAATGGTGTCAATCATCACAACAAGTATAAACATGATAATAGAATGAAGAAATGAACAATAAGATTAAAGACAAAGGGATTATACCAACTCGGGAGATGATTCCAAATAATAAAGCAAGAATAAAGAAGAAGCTTGATTGATTGATGGAAGGTTGTCAATCTCCCAATAATGACCCAATAATCTTCAATTACCCAATAATAAACTTGAATAATAAACTTCAACAATAATTAAGGAAAGATTAATGTGTAATTTGTGGAAAGATTAAAGAGTAATCTATTCTAATCTACTCCTAATCTAATCTAAAGAAGGATTTTCTACTCTAAAAACTTCATGTGTAATAATACTCCCCTTTGATTATTTACAAATGGGGTATTTATAGTGGAAATTAGGGAGGATGCATTAGGTTAACTAAGGGCTAAACTAGTAATTACACTTTTTAAGTTGAGCAAGGAGACTCCGGTATTCTCCGAGAGAAGGGCTTCTCTTATCGTTGCTAGAAGAATGAAAACGTGTCTTTGCTGAAATCCGTGCGGATGGGAGTCGGGACGGCCGGATTCGGGGCCGAGGAATCCGAGCGGATTCTGGGCAAGACGCCTGACTAAGTAGGAATCATGATTGTAGGAATCCCTGCGATTCTCCTCCAAAGAAATTTCTTGTTTTTCCCAGCCGAAGATTTGGGACAATCCGGCGTGGATTGGATTGGGGACAATCCGGGCGGATTAGAAGACGAGGATTCCGTAAGACGGCGCGGATTCAGACAGCTTCTTTGTTTGACCTTGATTGTAAAACGGGATGTCATTTTCTCATCCCATTCTATCGAGTGATTCAAAAGCCTAGATCGCTTGATTTTTCGACTGCTCCATCTAACATATTTTCAGAGCCAAAGGAGAAACTCTTGGTTTGCGTTCCGAGCCATTTTCTTCATGAAGTGCCTTCCCTCTCGTCATTCTTACTTTTTAACCCTTCGATTCTTCTATATACACTTTATTCCTAGATCTTTGGTCATCATTTTGCTCCTCCTTCTCCATACTAGTCCATCTAATATCATCAATAAGCTTCCAAATATGCACGAAAGACGGGAATTTCCGCTTTATTATCTCCTTTTCTACAAAACATAAGCGAAATGCGATAAAAGCAAATAAAAGGTTTTACGATAAAATGGCCATGAAATGTTATAATAGGTACTTGTAAAGCAGGCTCAATTAGGGGGACTAAATGTGCAGCTAATTATGGTCACATCACGATCAATCTTGGAAAACACACCTGCTCCACTTAGCTGATCAAACAAATCATCAATCCTAGGTAAAGGATACTTGTTCTTCATCAGACACGATTCGGCTTCTGTAATCAATGCAGTCTCATACTCCCATCTTTCTTCTTCACAAAAAGAACTGGGGCTCCCCACGGTGACACACTATGCCTGATATAACCCTTGCCTAGCAACTCATGTATCTGCTTTTCAACTCTGCCAACTCTTTAGGTGCCATATGTAAGGTGCTTTGGATATAGGACCATTCGGTTTAAGCTCCACGCCGAAATCAACATCTCTCTTGGGAGGCAAACTCGGTATCTCCTCGTAGAAAAACATCTTCGAACTCTCGCACCACGTATATCTCGTAAGTCGCCGGCGGCTCTACTCGGTGGTCTCTCACATGACAGAGAATCAAGGGACACTTCTTCGTCAAACATGACTTTAAAGTCATCACAGCTATGAACCTACACTTAGGCTTTACCACAAACCCTATATAGGACACCCTAACACCCTTGGGACCCTTTAAGGACACTTTCTTTTGCCGACAATCTATCCCGACATCATACTTACCTAGCCAATCCATCCCGACAATCACCTCGAACCCATCCATAGGAAACTCTACTGTGGCTACCGGTAAATCTACCCTCCAACTACCATGGACACTCCCTTATACAACTTGAGACACGACACGTGACTCTCCGAAGGTATGAACACGTCATCTTAACAACCTCAAACTTTCCCAAACCCATAGACACGGCATGACTCTTAGACACAAAGGAGTGTGTAGCCCCTGAATCAAACAAAACAAAGGATGGTACATTATGAACAAGAAAGGTAACGGTAACTACATGAGCATCATTCGTGCTTCCGTTTGTCCATCATGAAAAGCTTCCCACTTTGTTTTTCTCGTCCTCCACCCGCACTGAAGCATTGAGGTACTTGGCTTCGTCGTCGGAACTCGGGTGGTGCTATTGTCGCGCCGATATGATCCACCACCACCGCGGTTGTATCCGCCTTGGTTCCCCGTCCACCTCTCGTTGCCCCATGAACCTCCCGGCCTGTTACTAGCAAAACTCCGAGTTGGCCCCCGAGAGAAATTCCCGTCGAGCTCCTCGAACTAAAGACGGCCAGTAGCTCGTACATTCCCGTCTTCGTGGCCTACCCCACCACGGTTGAAGCATGTAAGGTTTGAGTTGTCACTCACACTCCGACCTCCATTCTTTCCCCCCACCCACGAGATCCTCCCGAGAAACCAGCTCCACTCGTAAAAGCCTTAGTATGGTTGAAGTTCCCCTTTCTTGTTGGCCGACCGATCGTTGCTTCCACCGTCGACCTTCCCCTTTTCCGTGTAGATCCTCTCATCGATCTCTCTTGAGAGATCTACCATTCTCTCGGCTTGACCCGCTCTCGCCACACTTCCTTGAGGCCGGAGCAACCTCGACGGGCATACGGCTCACGATCTTAGCAGATAAACCCCTCTCAAAACGGAGAGCCAAACCTCTCGTCCTAGCCGCATATCCTCAACATAACGAGATAGCTCCAAGAACCGATGATAGTAGTCGCGGATCTCATCTCTTCGCCATGGTGAAGGAATCAAAGTCGGATCTCATCTCGTGTCTGATATGCTCCGCACAAACCGCTCCCTCATAGCACTCTTCAACCCTGCACAAGGAATAGCTCCTTCCACTCGGTAAAAAGCTCTAGCATCTTCCTTGACGTTTTGCCACCAAACCGCAGCTTCACCTCTTAGGTAGTATACTAATTCGTTCTACGATCTTGTCTTCAGGACACTTAACCATTTCCATGAGAGCTTCAATATCACTTGCCACTTTTCGAGTAGCTTTGGTTCACCTACCCCCTCATATGTGGAAGGATTGAAATGAGCAATGATGATGCTTACCGAGTAGCATCCATCGACTTCTCATTCCCCTTTCCCACATTTTTGAGAGCTTCAAGGAGAGCCTCTTGGTGCTCAATCATGCGAGCAACCTCATCAAGAGTCATCTCAGAAGCTTGGACCTGCGCGAGAGTTCTTTAAGTGCATTTTGAGCCGATAAGAAACAAGGAAACGTAAGCACAAAAGCCTACGGCTCAAAATGTAACAACCTTCCGCCAAAGGAACACTACGAGTATACAACCTTACTCGATTAAGTAACGACTACCTATCGAGTAGTCCCTAGATACTCACGAGTATCGACCTGCAGCAAACGTCAAAAACTCGTAAACAACACTCCTGGCCGAGTAAAACAACACTTGGCCGAGTAGTCACTACTCTGGCCGAGTATACTTTCTTACTGGCCGAGTTCTCACACAGCGTAGCCTCGCTACTCACTCGCCAAACAACACTTGGCCGAGTGCTTGGTTACTCGCCGAATGCTCCCTACACTGGGCCGAGTACCGCCCCGCTTCTGGCCGAGTCACACTATAGACGGGTATACAGTATAAAGTTCTCTATCATGCTCACTATTCCCACATCAAACACATAATATCAAGAACTTAAATGCCACGTTATAATCATACCAGCATACAATTCATGCATATGCTAAATCCAACATAACAAACATTCACAAACCCGTAACCTCCACCATTTCTCCCATCACCACACTTACAAATTTCAACACACACACTTTCAACTATCAACTATTTCCAACATGCATCTTCACATACATGTACATACAAAACCTAACTCTCATCACACTTCCCCATGTTACCGGCTCGAGTTAATGAGGGCCAATTTGCGACTCCGGGACGTCTCCCGAGTCTTTGCGGTAGCTCCAAACAACTCTCCCCGGTTCATTTTATTTAGACTCCCTAAGTTCATTAGATTCATTTGTTTAGGTGCCGGAATCTTGCCTCTCGATACCACTTTGTAATACCCCTCATACCAAGGTGCCTTACCAGACCACCCCGCCAAGAAAATGTGTTACCATCTCGGTTGCCCGATGTTAGTACATATCAAAAGCGTCCGAACCGAGCACATTTATTAAAGTAATCGTAAAGTATAAAAGTTTACATCAACCAAATCCAAAACCGATTCAACAAAATACAACTCCAATGTCTGACAATAAAAGAAATCAAACTAAGACTCAGACGGTGATACTATAACTGGTGATGACAACACTCCCATGACTGTCCCCAAGCTCATCACTAGCAATACCTGTCAAGCCTGCTCACCATCCCCGAATGGATCACCGCAGATTCCACAAACAACAACGGGCCGATACTCAATCAATATAAGACAAACAAACGAAGTAATCAACCGATCATCTTCCAATCCCAATCTTTCATTCTCACATCAGAATCGACTACACACCAAAGTGTGTAGCCCCCGCAGATTACCCATCGCAACGATAATCCCGCCGCTGAGTGACCGCAGCCGATCCCACCTAGTCCAGACTCCTCATCGAGCGACAAACAATCTCTCGTCTCTTAATGTGCACATCCCTCCCGTGGCGGGTTCCACGGAGGGCGACCAGGGTGTGAAGCCACCCCGCAAGTGACTCCACCACAATCACAATCACACGACATCACAACCGTCATAACACCTTCACACCAACACCATCACAACAACCTCCATACTCCGATGTTCAACAGATAACAATAGTCACACAACAAACATGCCTTAACAATGAACAAGAACCGAGTAGGGAAACCCTACCTTAGCAATCAACAAAGAGCACGAAACACGACAATCGTAAAGGCTCCTCTACGAAGTCTTCTCCTATACAATAATCACGTAACACGATTACACATTGTATAATCCCCCATATTCCCAATTCCATATATGTATACAGTAACCTCAAAGAATACAAATAACATAGTGATAGAACTTACCAATAGTAGAATGAAGAATTATACGCAAGAACTCCGAAGATTACACACACAACGATGCTATGGAATGATTAGGAAGTGATTAGGAGAGATTTAGGGTTAACGTAGAAATGATGAAGTTTGAAATGATCTTTTAGAAACTGACGCGAGATATAAAATAACCCTAAACATTCCCTAATCAAACCGTCGAAATAACACTTCGCAGGCATCGGATACCGGTCGAGTAAGTGTATACTCGGCCGAGTATCCTCTACTCGGTCGAGTATTCACTATACTCGGCCGAGTATTCCTCGCAGTAACCAAAACAACCCATGACAACAAGACTACTCGGCCGAGTAGGCTCTACTCTGGCCGAGTAGTCACCAAAGAAAACCGTAGTATTACAATTACCAAAAGAACCGAGTGAGAAAGTCACTAGATAGCCGTGAAGAACATCCTTAAGTACTTGAGAAGGACTAAGGATTCGTTCTTAGTGTTTGAGGTGATCTTGAGCTATGTATAAGGAGTTACACGTTATATACTTTGTTTTTCGAGTAGGTTGTTGAGACACCGTTGAACCCTACTTAAAGAGAACGGGTTTTACATTGCATTTTTGTCCCTAGTTACTTTATGAGGTGACGTCTCGGAGTGACTAGATTGTAAGTCGATTGATAGCGGGTTCGACAACCGTAGAGTCATTAAAATGACTAGTCGATTACATAGGCTGATCAGTGGAGACACTCTTCGAACGGTGACCATTTTTTATAGTCCTTATGTTGCCTGGTTGTGGCAAGGACTTCTTATTATTCCTTAGAGTCGTTTCTTTAGACTAGCGATCGTTTTGTCCAAGGCGTCGATGAGTTTCCGATTGACTTAGCTTTTTGTCCTAGGTAGCGGTTGTAAAAGGAGGCAGGCATCTCTTGTGGGTCATGGTGATTCGTGATTGAGCAAATAAAATAGGTCAATAAAAGTTGTCCACCCTCGTCGGTCAATACATCTCAAGCGCCACTCGAGGAGTAATGATTTGGATATGCGTGTACGCTCGAAAGTGATCTATGGTAGATTTTCCGTCGACAGTTACTCTCCGATCGAGGAAATCCTCACGATATATTCATGTGCAAGTACAACTGTGAGACACCTTGCATTGAGTGGGAGATTTAACGGACAAGAGAATCGGTAGCATATACTTGTGTCGAACAAGTGGGAAATTGTTGGAGTAGGTGTCCTCCTCAATAGTGCGTTTACATAGTAAATCTCATAAAAGAATATCTGGGTTATAATATTTGTTTTATACTCGTCAGTTGATCAACGTATATCGGTAATGCTTAGCTGACTAGAGTTAGACGCTACTGTCGTTTGACGGTGGTGTTCAACTGATCCCTTTCGGTCACACCTATAGGATGAAGCCCAAATGGTTAACGGATTAATTGTATTTGGTACAGTTTAATTAGTCCCTTATATATTTATGATTAGTTGTGTGAGTTAATATGAGTTCAGAACTCATGATAATTACAGTTATTATTCAATTATGTTATAATTGATTAATAAATTTAGTATCTTATTTTAATGTGATTAAATAAGATTTAATTTAGTAATTAATTTTTAATTCACTAAATTAGTTGAGGTTTTATATATATTTTGAGGTAGAGGTAATTAGTTAATTATATTTACAAAGAGTTATAAATTAATTTAATTAGGCATTATGGAACCCATTATATATTGATATAATCGTAAAATATCACTTATAAGTTAAGTGTATATTAGTAATTGATTTATGTTATTTATTTGTTAAATAATCAAATTAATATTTAATTATATAAGATAATTAAATATAAGACTTATAAGATTTGTGTGACAAATGTCAAAAATCAAATGGACCATATTGTCACATGTTGGACGGTTAAGTGTGCTTAAGCATAATGATGATTGTTCTTTTCTAAATGCACACTCCACCAAGTGATAGTGACTACTCCTACATGCTTTAATCATTATAAATTTCTGGAAAAATTACAAATAACCACCACGTATTTACGTATTTTTACAAATTACCACCATGTATTTGCGTTTTTACAAATAACCCCCCACACTTTCACGTATACTCCCCAATCACCACCGTATATTTAACGCGTGACTCATTTTTCGTATTTTCCAACTCTTTAATTAACGATTTTATATGAAATACCCTTATTACCCCCATGTTTCTCACGAAAATTCACCTAATAATCAATCCAACGCATATGCTCCTCTGGATATTCAATCTTCATCTTCTTCAACTACATATTCATAATTATAATCCCAACTATTAATTATTATTATCATTTTTAATCAACAATAATTAATCAAAAATCTCTCACTACCTTCTCTCTAGTTCATCAATGGAGGAAACCTTCACACCTCCATTGATACACAAACAACAACATCCATAAAAAATAGCAAAACCCTCATCTAATACCAATATTAATACTCAATTGATTCAACTTATGTTGATTTAAACAAAACCTTTCCCCAAATCGGAGTATTTTTTTTATTTCGTTAATACCATGTGTCGAAAACCCCGCCATCGTTGTCGTCTTTGGGGAGTTATGTGGTTCGGGAAGATGGGTCAGAAGTGTGTATACTTCCATGTTGAAGCCAACGTTGTTTGGGTCGGAATCTGGGTTGATTTATCGGGTACAACGATAAAGCGCGGAAAACAATTGTACAAATATAAATTAGAGTAGGAACGCTCTGCCAAAAATGTTCATTGATTACACAATTAATAGAAGTTTAAATCTTGGACCGCTGATGCTGTTGGGAAAAAATATGACAAAAACTTGATTGCAATTGAACTGAATTGATTTTTAGGGTTGGAATATTTTGTGGCTTTTAATTTGGAAAAGTAGAAAAATAGCTAGAAAGGAGAAAAGAAGTACGGATTATGAGGTTTAGTGCTTAATACTGATGGAGGAAGAAAGATGAATGACTTAGGAAAATTGATCGAACAATAAAGTTGATTGTGTGAAATTGATTGATGTAATTGGGGATTATGATTTAGGGAATTGGGGATCTAGGGTTTGTGATAAATAAGGGAGTATAATCATTCTTGTAGGGAAGGGTAATCTTGGTATTTAGCGTAAATCATACTTAATAAGACGGAAAATATGAAAAATGAGTCCCAGGTCAAATATACGGTGGTGATTGGGGAGTATACATGAAGGTGTGGGGGTTATTTGTAAAAACGCAACTACATGGTGGTAATTTGTAAAAATACATAAATACGTGGTGGTTATTAATAATTTTTCCTAAATTTCTAGCTTACTCTACCTATTTGCATGTGATTAATTTAAGAGCAAAAATCACCCACTTGGAGTAGGTTTGTCGTGTAAATGCTCCATATAAGGGCAATTATTGGTTCTTATTTTTACACTAATTTTTTCTCACATGCAATCTATCTCAACACCTCACATAAACTAATATTAACCATGTATTACTAAGGTATTAATATTCACAATATTAAAGGTACATTTCTATAACTATCTAGTTAATAATTATAGTAATTTTTTGGTGTAATCTTGGGTGCAACTTAGAGGAGGACTTCTAGTTTGGAGTATTGGTGATTGGAGGATCATCCTATTTTAATTAGCTTAAGAACAACAAAGGAATGAGTCTTTGTTGTGCCCAAAATTTCGGCCATACCTACAATGTGAGAAAATTTCAATTTCTTCTCTTTTATCTAGCTTACCTTTTCACATGCATGTTAATAAGACCATCTTAAATAAAGTTAAGAAGTAACTTGGAATGAACTTGGAGGAGTCTAACTAGGGTCTTATTTCTAACATATTGTAGACACCTCAAAAAGTTGTCTACTGCCTTAAAGTCTTAGATGATGAGGCTAAAAAATCTAAATGACTAAATGAAAATTGACAATGTTATAATTAACGACACTTAATGCTTATTTCTCGATAAATCGTATAAAATGGCCTAAAACCATCCATTAGCTCTTTTATTCCCACCTAGCCCACTTTGTTAATTAATGGCAAAAACTATTCGTAATCGCATATATTCCATTTTTTCTAAACTTTAACATCTCAGTTTAAAGGCGAGTCTTACAATTATTACCCGTTTTTATCAACTGGGCCAAGAAATAAGGCAGACCACCTTATTACCCCAATTGAATAATCGAATTGAAAGCCCACTATAGGCAGGTTTGAATGATGTACGAAAGGAAGTGTTAGTAGTCAAGCAGTGGAGCAATAATTGTTCTATTACTTGGACTTTATCAATATAAAGAAGTTGTGTTTAACCCAAATTCAGGTCTTGAATTATCAGCGTAGATAATGCTAGCTAATTTAGATTGATAAAGGGATTGGGTGAGTAAAAGTAAATATTTATCTTGGACATTAGCTGCAACTATACTACCTAATCTTTGATGAGCAATGTACATCTTGTTGCTCTTAAGGATAATAAAACAAAGTGTGTAACTTTTATCTTTCCCAATCTCACTTGGATTTCAATCCAAAATCCACACTATAAATACACTCATCCCATCTGTGTTTAGGGGAGGGGAGACGGACAGAATAATTATTATCAAACAGAGGACATACACGAGATATACACACGAGATCCAATTCAACACCAAAAACCACAAATCCAATAAACCGTCTCAAATATACTACCACAGTTTCAAAATCAAACCATTCACATAAATTGTCCCTGTTTCCATATAAGCGCATAGAGCCAATAATTTACGACAAAGTCGAAATTCATTGATAGTCAACATGCACATAGGCATGAAGGTACCGAATCAAATAAGTTTTATTTACTCTTTTATTTATCTTTTATTTATTTTCTCTATTTTATTGTCTTATTTGTATAATTGTATAGAAACTAACTTCGTTACTTGTCTTGTAAATAATTGTATAAAATTTATCGTTTCTAACTTTTATTGTTTGTCTTTTTATCGTCAAATATATAATATTACAAATAAATTGAAGAGGCCGTCAGTTTGATGGGCGGTCCGGATGTCTAACACCTTCCCTGACCGTACCTTTACCCCCGAATCCGCAATCTTTGGTTCAGCACAGGAGTGATGGATCAGTCCCTATTCCAGGGATCAAAAGGAGCCTTTTTCCGTTAACTTATTTTTGTATGTTTTTTTTATAAAACCTACTGGCGACTGCTCCATATTATTTACTTATTTCAAAAAGGAGATTTTTTCAGGGATCTCACACATATACTCCCTTCACACTAGACAATTCACCTGGCGGGAGTTTCTCCAAGATTTTGACGGTCAACCCCACTTCAAACTTAAGGGCCAAATGAGATTGACTAAGATGAAGGTCCTCCACATAGATGGCGAGCTCGTTAAAACGAATATAGTAGTCTTGCACCGTTATTGCCTCAGCCATTACGAACCGATCGAACTCCGCCCGAAGCTTAAATCTAGCGTGCTCGGGAATGAACTCATTGCTCATAGTAGTCCCTCATAGCGTCTCTTTCCTTATACCACCAACCCCAGGCTAGTCCTCCAAGGTAGAAGGCGGCTTGCTCCACCTTGAGCTCATCGGGGCGTCTTACCACCTCAAAAACATTTTCCATTTCCCTCACCCAAACCGTGAAGAGGTTAGGCTCACCCACTCCGAGTTATTTGATGGGTCGGTGGCGTGAGATGGCGGTGCTCACGGACGATGCATCCATTTCCGCATCCCTTTCCCTCGTGACGTTACGAAGAGCTTTGGTTAAGGCTTCGTTTTGGGCAATGATGATCCGGTCCACCTCCTCTTCTTGATCTCCGAAGGGGTGGTGAAGGAGTCCTAGCGTGAGTTCTCGACATAATGTCTCTTCAATAGGCGTAACAAACCTCAATGCATGCCCTACAATAAGAGACAAACGGTATTGACCACTGTACAGGTCCACTCGGTCGAGTGCCTCAACTTACAGGAGTTTCCCAAAATTCCTCAATTTGCCCACTCGGTCGAGTGTGTCTACCACTCGGTTGAGTGTCACAACTTACAGGAACTTTCCAGAGTCTGGAATACGATCCACTCGGTCGAGTGACATGGGCACTCGGTCGAGTTCCTTCTAGTCGACCGAGTCCCTCTTTTCACTTGGCTGAGTACACCTCTTAAAGGTCCAATTACTCATCCCGACTCACATAAGTCCACATATAACCCTATTTGCACGTTCCTAAACGCAAGTACCGAAAAAAATAGAAGCATAGATGCGACATACAATTCACATGTGGCGATAATTAGCATGCAATTTACATTCCTATTGAAAATTACCAACTTTAACACTTCAACAATGTCACACATAAACATCCAACATGTTCCTTCCTAGCTTGACCCATAATCATCCATGTTACCACATCAAGTGGTACCAAGCATGAAACTACTTTACAATCATCAAACAAGGATATGCATCAAGAACGTCCCATTACCCCACGCTTTGTGACCGTCTCAAGTTAAGAGGACAATAGTACAACCTTGGGACGTCACCCAAGCTTGTCACGAGTTCTCTATGACTCAAACCGGATTCATTTTAGATTGACACGCCTAAGTTCATTAGCTCATTAGTTTAGGCTCCAAGATCGTCTTTTTGATACCACTTTGTAACACCCCCATGAGTCGGGATCCTTCCTCAAGGCAATCCCAACGCATGCGAGCGTTACAAGACTTGGTTTCTCAAGCTTGTTGTGCGAACAAACGAGTAAAGAAGAATCTAAGATGATAAACTTAAATAGATAAGTTGTAGTTAGATAAATAATTACATGTTAAGGGATGCGAATGCCACCCCATTTAGTACAACCAAATCGAAATTAAAGTGGAGTTTAAATTGTCAAAAACTAGACAAGCATAAGTGATGACAACTAGTGAAGACCTCTCCCAAGCCTTCGCATCAAATCAAAGCAAACCTGTCAAATCACTGCTCCCTATATGGACGAAAATCACCATATGGTTCACCACAGATATTTAAAAACTCAAGTGTTAGGTTAATAATACAAATGCTAAATAAATGCTAATGATAAAGATTACATGCTCATGTGATAAATATTTAGACAACCAATCATAAATCCCACAAGTGTATGAGATGTATGACAACCATTCTCCAAGTTACTCATCTCCATATAACCGGTGGCCGGGACACGCCTATGACACCACATACCAACACTAGGTACTCGGAACACGTCTGTGGTACCGGGCTCGAGAGCGATTCGAGTCCCCGGACATCGTGTCTCAACCACACGAGTCCCTCAAAAACTCAAGTATTAAATGTGCACATCCTCCTTAGAGGGGAAAACTCCAAGGGGTGACTCAAGCGGAAGACGGTTTCTCAACCGCCTTTCGTCTCCACAACAACAACCAAGTATCCTCCACCATCCTCCAACACCAATCAAATAACAACCAACACAATCAATTTCCAACAAGGATAATCATGTAATTACACCAAACATAATAAATATCACAATGCTCAATCCTTCATTAATTCATCTCTTTTCATGTAATTGCTTCCTAACATGTCATAATGCATTCTAACCATTTATATGACACTTAACCATACTTTCTCTTTCACCATATGCATAATTAACATGAAACCATATTATGTCATAAACCCTAATTACCAACAACATGTTATAATGCAAATACTATGAGACAAGTGTAATTAATGACAATAAATACATAATTAAACACTCATACTATTAGAGCTAAGTAGGGAAACCTACCTGTTAGGCCTGAAAATCCGCAGACGTCCCTGATCAGTATCTCATCTTAACCTGACTATCACGCTGTCAGGGTGTCAGGCTATCAGGACACAAGAAGATAGGCGCCAAGCCATGGAGAGGACAACGGTCAAAATATCAGGACGATATCTGACCAGGAACTTATGTTATAAGAGGAATATATGCGCAATATTGAATATGAAGATCTCGCAGTAAATGCAGCAATTAAGGGCGTAATATTAACAATTATTGCGGGTAATTAAGGAGAATAATCCGCATTAATGCCAGCATCAGGCAGCCGTTCAACAAAAGCTTATATAAGGAATATTTGGAGAACATGGGAAGGACATCAGATCAAGACCATAACAAAATAAGACAACATACAACATTCTCATTTTATTCATAGATAATCACGTCCAATTGTGCTTAATATATTAATACAATAGTGAAATCCTCTCCTGGCTTGGTGCCCGTGGTTTTTTCCCATTTAAGGGTTTTCCACGTACAAAATTCTTTGTCTTATTATTGTTTTTCTTATATTCGCAGTTTAGTATTTTGCCCAAGTAACTTTGACTAATAGATCATTTAGAGCTAGTTAACCCTACTCAAACTTACCCTGACCTGATTTCGCCTTGCGCAAAATCTACACAAAACAATTGGCGCCCACCATGGGGCATCTAGCTCTTTAAATCCTTTTTTCTCATCTTACAAAAATTCAAAAATCCTACAAAAATGGCCCAGCCTACCATTGAAGAACAATTGAACGCAGCTCTCCAACAAATCGCTGAGTTGGAAAGCTTGAAAGAAAAAGTAGCCCAAACCGAAGCAGAAATCCTGCAATTAAGAGAATCTGAGTCAGCTCTCAAACAAAAATTAGAAAAAACCCAGGGAGCAGGCTCCAGATTCCAACCAGGAACTCCATTTGCATCAATCATCAAAAATATCGATTTCTCCAGTTTTGGGAGCCCAAGTGGTTCTAAATTTATTAATGTTGATGGCGATGGTGAACCAAAGAATGACAATGAAAAACCTGATGAGTCTGCAGCAGCCATCATGATGGCAGTGGTTCAGGAGATCAAGAAGCTCAATGAAAAATTTGACAAGATACCTGGAGTACCTGCCAGCATGGAAGAAGCTGCCCCTGACAGTTATGCTAATTCGCCTTTCATAGACGAAATAGCAAAAGTAGATTTACCAAAGAAATTTATGGTCCTATCCATGAGAGTCTATGATGGAACCAAAGATCCACAAAATCACGTGGCTCTCTACAAACAAAAAATGCTGGCTGCATCTATTCCCAGCGAATTTAGACAAGTTTGCATGTGTAAGGGATTTGGAACGACCCTGACCGGCCCTGCTCTACAATGGTATATCAACCTGCCAACTGGGAGCATCCATTCCTTCGCCAACCTGATCAACAACTTCAACCGGCAGTTTGCAAGTAGCAGGGAGTTGGAGAAACGATCCAGTGACCTTTACCGAATTACAGAAAAGCCTGATGAAACTCTCAGGACATTCCTTGCAAGATTCAACAAAGAAAAAGTATCTATTCCCAGATGTGACGTTGGAACAGCAGTGGAAGCATTCAGGCAGGGGTTGCTTCCATATAGTGACTTATACAACGAGCTCACTAAGTATCCCTGCCATACCTTCGAAGACGTCCAGGCCAAGACTCTTGCCTTTATCAGGCTAGAAGAAGACAAAAGCTACAAACTTGGATCACCCAGTGGACCAAAGGATTATGAGAGGAGCAATAGGAAGAGCAACAAAGGAAACAACTATAGGCCTACTCCATATTCCAAGCCAGATCAATCAGAAGTTAACCTAGCTCATGAGTATTAAGGTAAGGCTAAAGTTTTTCCACCTATTTCCGAACATAACTTCAGTGTTGATATTGCAGGATTAATCCAGAGACTTGACAACATGGGATCAGTAGTCAGATGGCCCAGGAAGTTAGAAAATCCCAACCCTAGAAGAGATAATTCCAAATGGTGCGAATTACACATGGACATTGGACACACGACGGATGACTGTCTCACCCTGAAAAAAGAAGTGGCTTACCTGTTGAAATCCGGATACTTAAAAGACCTGATCAAGACGAAGGGCAGGAATGCAAACCAGGTTAAAGAGAATCAGGAGCATAAGCAGGATCGTAGTCTCCCTCCACCACCTCCAATCTATGAAGTAAAATTCATATCTGGTGGATCAGAATTCTGCGGCCTGACAAGTTCAGCAGCAAAGAAGATAGCCAGGACGCCAAGGACCGTATCACCCTGAAAGCCGGATCATATCCCAACAATCACTTTCAATGATTGTGAGCTGGTGGGCATCCCTAATGTTCATCATGATGGCCTGGTAATTTCTATGCAGATTGGAACCGCCACAGCAAGAAGGATCCTGGTAGATGGAGGCATCTCGGTGAACCTGTTCATGCTTGACGTACTGAAAGCCATGAAAATCAGTGAGGACCAAATCACCAAAAAATCCAGCTGCTTAGTAGGTTTAGTGGAGAAACCCGGAGCACTCTAGGAGAAATCCACCTCCCGACCTACGTTGAAGGAGTCTCATCTTATGAGAAATTTGGAGTCCTTGATTGCTTGTCATCTTACAACACGATCTTGGGTAGGCCCTGGATTCATAATGTCAAGGCCGTACCATCAACCTATCATCAGTGTATCAAGATACCAATAGACTGGGGCATAGCCACTGTTAAAGGGGATCACAAGACAGCCCAGGAATGCTACACAACAGCCTTGAAGCCTTCCAAGGCAGGTAAGTCCCTTGCATAGCAATTACAGTACCCTGTCAGGAGCACTTATGTAGCACCTCCCAGAATGGAAACAGATCAGGTAATCCTGGACCCTATGTACCCTGACAGGTATGTTTTAGTAGGATCTGACGCCCCAGATAGTGTCAGGCCTGAACTGGTAAAATTTCTTAAAAATAAATCATCTTGGTTTGCTTGGTCACATTTTGATATGACTGGAATTAGCGCTGATATAATTATACATAAACTCAATGTTGACCCATCTTTTAAGCCTGTACAACATAAAAGACGAAAATTCGCAGCTGAAAGAAATGCCATAATTAACAAGGAAGTAGAAAAACTCTTGGATATGGGAATGATCAGAGAAGTAATGTACCCTGCGTGGCTGGCTAACGTGGTTGTTGTGCAGAAAAAGAACGGAAAGTGGAGACTCTGTGTAGACTACACTAACCTGAATAAAGTCTGTCCTAAAGATCCATTCCCCTTGCCACATATTGATGCCATGGTAGACGCCACAGCAGGCCATGAGATGCTGACATTCATGGATGCTTCCAGTGGATTCAATCAAATAAAGATGCACCTGCGACCCGGGAAATCTTGCATTCATTAGGCATCGAGGCATATCTTTTACCTTTGCCATGCCTTTCGGCCTGAAGAACGCAGGGGCAACATACCAGCGCCTGGTCAACATGATGTTTAAAGACCAAATAGGTGATATCATGGAGGTGTACATAGACGACATGGTGGTAAAATCCAAAAATGCAGAAGATCATGTGAAGCATTTGGAAATAGCATTCGAAATATTGGAGAAATACAACATGAAGCTCAACCCTGCAAAATGCCACTTTGGAGTCTCTGCAGGCAAATTTCTTGGATATATGGTCAAAAAGAGAGGCATAGAAGCCAGCCCTGAACAAATAAAAGCTATCCTGGAACTACAGTCACCCAAATCTGTCAAGGATATCCAAAAACTGACAGGCCGAGTAGCTGCCCTGAACCGTTTCATATAAAGATCCTCTGAGAGGTGCAAAACATTTTAAAACCTCCTCAAAAAGAATAAACAGTTTCAGTGGACGGATGAACATGAGACAGCCTTTCAAGAGTTGAAATCTTACCTATCATCTCCACCCTTACTGGCTAAACCAGAAAAAGGAGAACCCCTGTCAGTATACTTATCCAATTCATCGACACAAAGATCGATGCGATCCTAGTAAAAAACGGGACGGCCAACAACATCCTGTCTACTACGTAAGTAAAAGCCTGCTAGATGCTGAGATGAGGTATGGATTGCTTGAAAAATATGTTTAGCTTTGATTATGTCATGTCCTAAATTGCGACCTTATTTTGAAAGCCATCCCATTATATTCAGGACTAACTTACCCATAAAATCCGTCCTACGTAAACCTGAACTATCAGGCAGGATGGCCAAGTGGTCAGTGCAGATTAGCACATAAGATATCTCCTTTGAACCCAGGGCAGCGATCAAATCGCAGGCCCTAGCGATTTTTTGTGGTGACTTCACCCCTAACCGGAACCCGACTGAAAAAAAAGAGGTAAACCAATTAGAAAATAAAACCCTAGACCAAGAATGGACCCTGTTCATAGATGGGGCATCCAACGCCAGGGGGACAGGGTTAGGATTAGTGCTCAAATCACCACTGGGAGATACGATAGCGCAGGCTATAAGTTGTGAGTTCAAAGCTACAAACAATGAAGCAGAATATGAAGCTCTGATAGCAGGCTTAAAGGTATGTCTAGACCTCGGTGTTCAAAATCTAAAGGTAAAAACTGATTCACTTCTAATTGCTAATCAAATAAAGGGAATTTATACGGCTAAGGATGCAAAAATAATTTCGTATTTAGAATATGCAAAAAACCTTACCGCTAAATTAGCTTTATTTGATATAGATCAAATATCAAGAGACTTGAATACCAGGTGATGCTTTGGCCGACCCTAGATTCAAATTTCACCCCTACAGTTTTCGATAAAATACGAATTGTTTATTTATTAGAGCCAGCCATCAGCAAGCCTAAACAAGTCAATCCTATCAATCAGGATAATAACTCTTGGACTAAACCCTATTATGATTGGTTTCTCCGAGGAATACTGCCTCAGGGGAGACATGAAGCAAGGGCTTTTAAAATTAGAGCTTCAACTTATGCTATTATCAATAACACTTTATTCAAGAGATCGCAGGCTGAACCCTACCTGAGATGCTTGGAGCCTGACGAAGCCAAACTAGTACTTCAAGAAATACACGATGGACACTGTGGCAACCACAAAGGAGGAAAGAGCCTGGCAAGTAAAGTTCTCAGGACAGGCTACTACTGGCCCACACTGAGGGCTGACTGCCTGGAATACTCTTCAAAATGCGAAGCCTGCCAAATCCATGCACCAATCATACATCAACCATCTGAGCTCCTTCAGTCAATCTATGCACCCTGGCCATTCATAAAGTGGGGCATGGATATTGTGGGAAAACTGCCCTTAGCTCCAGGACAGAAAGTATTCATGTTAGCTATGACTAATTACTTCTCCAAATGGAGTGAGGCTGACTCTTTCAGGAAAGTAACTGAAAAAGAAGTAATATCCTTCATCAGGACAAACATCATTTGCAGATATGGAGTCCCATCAGAAATAGTATGCGATAATGGAACCCAATTTATGGGGAAGAAGACCCAAGCATTTTACCAAGAATGGAATATCAATCTGGTAACATCAACCCCTGGATACCCAAAAGCTAATGGCCAGGCTGAATCAAGCAATAAGGTAGTCATAAGTTACCTAAAAAAGAAGCTAAAAAGAAGACGAGACAGATAGGCTGAAGAACTTCCATTAGTACTATGGGCAGACAAGACAACTCCAAAGACATCAACAGGTCAAACACCTTATTCTCTGGTGTACGGCTGTGAAGCTGTCATCCCTGCAAAAGTACGGGTACCAACGTCAAGGTACACCCTGAACAATATTGAAGCAAACAGGGACCTGATGCAAGATAACCTGGTTCTAACAGAAGAGCTGAGGGATGCTGCCAAAATCAGGATGGCAACATACCAACAAGCAGTTGCTAGGACTTACAACAAAAATGTCAAAATCAGAGTCTTCAAAGAAGGAGACCTCGTTTTACGCAAAGTTTTCCCAAATAAAAAATAAAAATCAGCAGGCAAGCTGACCCCGCATGGGAAGGCCCTTACCTAATTGATTTAATTGTTGAACAAGGAGCATACAGGCTCCAAACACTAGAAGGAGAAATGATCCCAAGATCCTGGAATGTAACCCATTTAAAATTATTCCATATGTAAAGATCAGATCAGGCTACAATTAGGTACAAACTCAATTAATACTCAACCTGATGTGCTACCTGAAAAACTATGTGTTTTACATGCTCTGTATGCAACTCATATCTATATATTTAACTAACCCATTCTTTCTCACTTTTTGAATCCTGAACAATTATAGATGATAAATGTTTATATGCATAAATATTCAGGATTGAGGGCTACTCTACTATATATTTCTGATATTTCTGAAACAAAACTTTGCACTTAATCGTGCTCGACGAGTTGGTAACTACCACGGATACGATAAATGTCAGGACCAATCAGGCATAATTGCCTGACCTGACTAGGTTTACTGCCAATGATTACAACCGGATGGACGCAGCAAGACAGGTGCAAGGGTGTTCTCTCCCAACCACTTAGTCTAAATGCCCTCCTGACAGGCCGAATACCAAGCCCTCCAGCTAGGCAGGGGACATAAGCCCTCCTGACAGGCCGGTTTTCCCACCCCTTCAACCATTATGACAAAAAACCATACCTGGTTGAATTACTCACGACAGTTCAAATAACAGGACAAATCAAAAATGTTTTACAGGTTAAACAAACAAAAATTTTGACAGGACCAACAGGATTGGAAAAAAGCAAAACTCACAAGCCCAAGCAAAGTCAAAAGCAAAATCAGCCAAAAAAGGCCACCATACTTATAAAGCCCTTACCCCTTGGGGCAAAGGCACCAAAATATTCATAGAAGCCAGAGATAGTCTCCCTGACCTAAATAAAGACAGAAAAAGAAAAATTGTTCGTCCAGGGACATCCCCCCTGGATGGGCCAAATACCAACTAAGAAAATCAAATTACTGCTTCTCCTTGGAAACAGTACCACTACTTCCACCCCTGGCCGGAGCAGCATCAAAATCCTACTCCCCTGGAGAATCGACCTCTTGTTCATTTCCCATATTATGCAGGTCAGGATACTTTGAAGCAGCAAAAGCCATCTCAGCTTCAGGGTTCCATTTCTCCCTGGCCTCAACAGGCTCTGACATGGCAGCGACCTTCCCCTTAATATAGAAATAGAGGGAAGCATCATCAAGCTTAAACTCCAATTCGTCCCTCTCCTGGGTAAGCTCTTCATTCCTGTCCAAAGCCTTCTGCAAGAGCCGCTTACTTGAGTCCGCTTGACCTTGGGCAACATCCTTCTCCGCTGCACCCTCACCAAGTCGTGACTTTAGCGGCCAGTCGTCCGTGCAAAATCCATTCAGACTTCAACCTATCATAATCGATCTCATCAAATCAATCCTGGCTACTAAAGAAGTAGCCTGATAGGCATTATGGAGACAGGCCGCAACACCCTGACCAAAAACAGGAGGAAGAATATGAAATATATGCCTTAATAATATATATACTCGAGCAAAATGTTTATTTTTCACATAATGATAAAGATAGCGTACCTCCCTCACAGCAGCCAGGGCGCCTGCCAAAAGGCTAACTGAATGATCCACTGAAGCAACCGCCTGAGTAGTAGTCTCGACAGAGTCAAGGGTGAGCATAACATCTGACCTGGAAGCAGCGTAATCCCTGATTTTCACCTTAGCAGCCTCCATATTGTCCACCCTGGCCTTCACTTCCCTGATTGGGGCAGAAACGTCAACATCTTCAATTTTCTTTTTTGGGCCGAATGGTTTCGGCGAGGGCGATAAAGGGACGATAGCAGACCTTGGCAAAGATCATCGGGTTGTTCGATTAAATCAATAACGGGCTCAGCATCTCCGCTTCCTTGGGATCCTTCCTCCTTGATCTTGGCCAGCCTGGCTGAAAGGTCAGCCATACCAAACCTGGAAAGGCGAGTAGACGACCTGGTGGCTATAACACGAAACACTATATTAGCAATATAAACTAAACATCACTAGGAAGCCAAAGTAAGAAGAAAAAAGAAAATAAGATAGACTTACTGCCTGAGGTAGTAGCGCTGACAGTCCTTGAAGGTTTAGCCACCCTGGCAGCACCATCAGCCTTTAAGCAACGAGGAAGATGGCCAGCCCCACAACAAAGAGGCCAAGACCTCTCCAAAGGAGGAATAGCCAGGAAAGCAGAAATATTGGCGGTGGGATACTCAATTTCAGTAACCCAATCATCAACTGCACATATAAAAGGTATGATTTAATATGAATTTCATTCTATTTTTTACTAACAAATAAAACATGCAGGGTGAAAGAAAAGCAAAAGAACTCACCAGCAACGCAAGCTTCATAATTTAAATACGCTAGGTCAGGACCCACAGAATTGGTCCTGACAAACATGTAACCAGCAGCCCAGTTCTTATCATGGCCACTATCCAGCAGCTCAACAAGGGAATAGTAGAAGCCCCGACCTTAAAACTTATACGGCCAGGATTATTGGTTTTGACAGCATAACAGGCCTTCAGATCATCGAGGGAAAACGAGATATTGTGTTTTTTTGCAAAGGTATTCAACAGAACAGACCACCTTCCACACCATGGGAATCAACTGATAAGACGGAACGCCAATTTCCTTGATAACCTCAACCATAAGAGGGGAGAAGGGAAGCTTACAACCTGCCATGAAAGCCAAGTCATGAATGCAGAACCAACCAGGACAAGCCCAATCAGCCCTGATGGGAGAATGTTCAGGGATCCAGACTTCAGTATCAGCAGGAATGATCCCCTTGTCCTTCAAAACCTTCTCAAACTCAGGCTTCAATCGATTTGCAAGAGACTAATCTTCGTTTAAAGCCTTCGTAGGCTTGAACTGGAAATCACCATGAAATATTGAGATCATCTCCAATGGAGAATCACTCGGATTATTAACCGTGGAAGGTTGAGCAGCAGAAGAAAGAGGCAAATTCTCAGAAGAAGTTTCCTCAGGATTCTGGGAAGGAGGAGTTCCAGGAGTCACTGCCCTGGTAGATTTCTTTTTTGCGACCATTTTTGAGAGATTATGAAAAATTAATTGAAGATTGAAGAACTGGAAATTAAGGGAAATTAGAGAAGAAGATTATTAAGGGAAGAATAAGAAAGATTATTCTGACGAAGTTCAACTTAATGAAGTAAACAAGTATTTATAGCGGAGTAAATTAGGGTTTCAACCGCAACTAGACGGATAATCATTGAGGAAGTTGCAGTAAAAGCTACACGCGTCATAAACTGCAGCAAGTAGCCGTTACAGGAACTGATTAGGCATAACTTAACCGTTGGGAAATTTTACTGAGATTAAAGTTATCTCCTTATTTTTTGTCCTGACACATTGAAAATAAAGAGATAAGGGGCAATTGTTAGGTCTGGAAATCCGCAGACGTACCTGATCAGTATCTCATCTTAACCTAACTATCAGGCTGTCAGGCTAATAGGACACAAGAAGATAGACACCAGGCCATAGAGAGGACAACGGTCAAAATATTAGGATGATATCTGACCAGGAACTTATGTTATAAGAGGAATATATGCGCAGCATTGAATAGGAAGATCTCGTAGTAAATGCAGTAATTAAGGGCGTAATATTAACAATTATTGCGGGTAATTAAGGAGAATAATCCGCATTAATGCCAGCATTAGGCAGCCGTTCAGCAAAAGCTTATATAAGGAATATTTGGAGAACATTGGAAGGACATCAGATCAAGACCATAACAAAACAAGACAGAATACAACATTCTCATTTTATTCATAGATAATCACGTCTAATTGTGCTTAATACATAATATAATAGTGAAATCCTCTCCTGGCTTGGTGCCCGTGGTTTTTTCCCATTTAAGGGTTTTCCTCGTATAAAATTCTTTGTCTTATTATTGTTATTTTTCTTATATTCGCAGTTTAGTATTTCGCCCTGGTAACCTAACTAGTAGACCATTTAGAGCTAGTTAACCCTGCTCAAACTTACCCTGACCTGATTTCGCCTTGCGCAAAATTCACACAAAACACTACCTCAATCTTATCTTCACAAAGCCTCAAGCTAACTACTAGAAATGCTCCTCAATGAAGCTTCATACACAACTTAATTACTACATCATTACCATAATACACTACAATAAATATACTAATTAATACCCTTAGTTACCCATATTAATTACCCATAACTTAATTATTTATGAGATAATATACTAGGAAAATTAAGGTTTACTAAGATAAGATTAAAGAGATAAAGTATATATAGACTTACAAATGGTATGGATGAACAAAGGAGGAAAGATGGCAAGAATTCTTCACTTGTGGAGACTAGGTTTTTAGAGGATAAGTTTGGTGAGTGTTTAGAGAGAATTTAAGGAGTTTAGAGAGTTGTAGGATTAGGTTGGGGAGTTATTTTAGGCGGAGGAAATCTGAAAAGGATAAGGTTCGAAGGCGACATACCACAAACCAAATCCAGTGTAAAATTGGACTCGACCGGTCACTCGATCGAGTGGGACTCCACTCGATCGAGTGGATGATTACTTGGTCGAGTGACCAACTTTCAGAAACTTCCAGCCTCCAACCAAAATCCACTCGGTCGATTGGGCTCCACTCGGCCGAGTAGATGGTCTACTCGGTCAAGTAAGGTCTTTATAAATGCGAGGTATTATACAAAAGATGAAACCCCATTAGGGAGGTTTATTTTTTTATTTTGAATTCAGCTGTTTGCAGTCTTACAGAAGTCTCAGATCATAAATCATATGATCTGAGGCTCCTGATTCTATTATCCACTCTAAAAACGTATTGCTAACATGTTTTGAAGTAGTGAATGTAATACCTGCAAAGTTAGCTTCTAGCTTATCCTCAGTTTCTGGATAAGAGCCTTTTTACTTATGGTTATTCATCAATTGCTCAAATTGAGCAGCAGTCAAAGTAATGGACCCAGTCATGTTAAGATCTTCTCCTTTTGTCATAGTATTAGCTGCGAGTTTTCCTTTGCCTGAGAAACGCTGGAACTTCCCCTTCTGCATTCCTGGCTTATAACCTTTGGATGTTGCTCCTGAGTAGTTTCCTTTGGGCTTAGCATATTGTTGTTTGGCTGGAAAGTATTGTGCCATAGGATGGCCAGCAGGATATCGAACCACTTTCCAGCAGGCACTCAAGGAGTTTCCTTTCTTCTTACATTTTCCACAGAAAGGAATGTTATTCTCAGTCTTTTGATCTGCAAAGAAAGCAACATTTTCATCTTCCACCTTCACACTGCTCTTGTAGTTTCTCCTTTATACTCACTCTTGCTGAAGAATCGCAGCAACTTCCTCTACACTTGGAAGGGGAGACATCATGAGTATGTTGCTTCTCAAAGTGGAGTAGGATAAATTGAGCCCATTGAGAAACTGAAAGAGTTTAACCTCATTTTGTTCCTTGTTGTGGGCGTCCAACCAGGTCCCTATTTTTGGAGTCATCTGGCTAAGAGGTGGCCAGCCATTCACGAGTTCGATGTTTTGCGACAAGATCCTAAGCTCTGTAAAGTAGTCATATATACTCTTATCTCCTTGTTCCAGGTCATCTAGCTCTTTGTTGAACCTGAATTTTCGAGCACCATTGCTCACAGAGAATTACCTTTATAGGTAATCCCAACGTTCTTTTGCTGTACTGGTGTACATCACTGACTTTATGATTTGTGGTTCCACATTGTAAAGAATCCACGATAAGAGCTGACTGTTGTAGGTGATCCAAGCTGCTTCTCTCAGTGGATCATTGGCGGGTTTCTTCACCACTCCTGTAAATATACCAAGCTTCCTCTTAGTGAAGATGGAAATTTCCATCAGCCTTTTCCACTCAAAGTAGTTGTCAATCCCAGAGAGCTTGGTGTCCACCACTATAGGATGTGTCTTCTCAGCAGGATGCAAGTACAATGGATCTGAGGATTCAAGAATGGCATTTGTAGATGGGACCAAAGTACCACTCTGAGTTGTCAATGCATAAGAAGCAGAGCTTGAGTTAGAGATGTATTACTTGGATCTGTCATTTTTGTAGATGATTAATCTGTGGATAGAGATAAAGGAGATATGTTTGAACGTAATTTATCCTAACTAAGTGCTCAGTTTAAATAGACTGAAGTTAGCATTTAGAATTGAATGTTCAACAATATACGGTTATCAGTCTCCTCAATCCCAGGAGCTCTGATACCATGATAAGCTTAACATTAATGCTAGGAGTAGAAGACTTATGTTGTTGAGCCATTAATGAGTTTGAAGTTTTGTGAATGTTATTGTTGAACAGATGAAATAAAGTTACAAGAGAGTATGTGCTATATACACCTACTTTATGGTTATTAACCACGGGTTAAACTTTCTAGTCTTAATCCTATTACATATTTGATTGTACTTCTCAGTCACCTAGTATAGTCACTTCTCAACCTATTGCTTCTCTTTTCTTCCTTTGATGTTGGCTTGTTTGACTTTTCTTCCTCCTTTCTTTGCAAGAAGTGCCTTGGACATGATATTTCATTGGTGCAAGTCAAGTATATGATGATTATAGACTAACAGATTTAGTTTCTTTATTTTTATTGTAGTAGATTTAGGTTTTTTTTATCTTGGTGTTTAATATATAAACCCACCAAGTTATTAGCCTCCATGATACAAAGAAAAATAGAGAAAAGAGAGAGTTTTCTTTAAGAGGAAAAATTCACCGATCATCTATAACCTGTAATTCTTCTCATAGTGCGATTATCCCTTCACACCGAGGACATAGCTATCACATTGATGGTAAACCTCATTAAATTTGTGTGTTCTTTATTGTTTTTGCCATTTGTTTCATGCTTCTGTTACAACAATTGGTATTAGAGCTAAAGATTAAACTTAGAAGTTTTGAGATTTAGGGTGATGGCATGGCTGAACATTAAAGTAGACAAATTTAATGGAGGGAGCGGATTTGGGCTATGGTAGATTAAGATGCGAGCCCTACTTAAATAGCAGGGAATCTGGACATCCCCTGTCAATAATGCCAAGAACAAAGGGGTTGTTTTGAAGAAAGCTACATCAGAGTACAAAGGGGATAAGGGTGGCAAGATTTTTGTAGCCGATTTGTAGGTTATGGAGGAAAAGGCTCACTATACAATCTTGATATGATTGGTGGACAGGTTATCACAGAAGTTGTAGACGAGACTAATGCAACCGGTTTGAGGTCGAAATTTGAGACCCTCTACATGACGAAGACGCTCACTAGTAAGTTGCTTTTGAAGCAACAATTGTTCGTTCTACGTATGCAAGGAGGTACGTCCCTTAGAAATCATCTAGACAAGTTACACTATTTTACTAGATTTACATAATATTGATGTTAAGATAGAAGATGAAGAAGTTGCATTAATCTTGTTAGTTTCACTTCCATCTGCATATGAAAACTTTGTTGAGAGTTTTGTGGTTGGGAGGGATACGGCGACCCTAGAAGAAGTGAAGTCAGTGTTTCATACTAGGGAGTCACGTCAGAAAGTAACAAGTGATAATTTAATGGACGATAATGCTGTTTTTTTTGGATGAAATTTAAGAATTTCATTAAGCACAAACAAAGCTATTACAAGCTACACATTTTTAAGATACATAAACATATTTGGAGCTTACTCTTTAAATAACTATTTCATAAGTATTAGGCTATTCAACCAATCTAGATTTTTGTGTTTCATCCCTACATTCATATTTGCTAGTATCCTCATCTTGCATTGTTTCTGGACAGTATACACCACTCTTTCAGGCTTCATCATACATGACTCCACCCTTACTCTATTACGTTGCATCCATATGGAATAGAAAGTTATAATAAAGATACAACTCATCACCCTATTCTGCACTTTGGATCCCTGCCTGCTATACACCCAAGCCACTACATTATAAGGGGGAACCTGCATATTACATAAATGAGCCACACCAGCTAGCACTTTCAAACTATGCTCACATTTCTGAAACACATGACTATGAGTTTCTGTTTTCAAACTACACATCATCACTGCATCATCCAATTTTATACAACTTATCTTTCATCTGCAATGCTTTCCTGGCAATAGGCCAACCAATAAACTGGTGTTTAGGTAAAGCCCAAGAGTTCCACACCTACTTACTTCAGATAACTTCCTTAAATTTCTGCCTAAGAACCTCATAACCACTAGTCACTGTGTATCCTATGCTACCCCCTCCCACTAGTTAGCAGAATAATATCCAGCAAGTTTATCTCTGATTGCAACAATAATCTTCCAACCCCAACTCACATCAGTCTGTGGAGTATAAGTAGACCAGGGCACACCTTTCATATATGGTTAACTCATCACCCATAAGCTATCAGCCTTTGAATATATCCACCAGACTAACTTCCTAACTGCAGCAACATTCCAAGCATAACTATCCTTCACCCCTAGGCCCCTTCCTTTTTTGGAGCACAAATCTTCTCCCAACTAACCAAAGGGACTTTGATATAATCTATTTTCCCATCCCATAAGTAATTCCTACAAATGGAATTAACTTTTTGCAGGACACCTTTAGGTATAATGAAAATATTAGCCCAATATGTGTAGAGTGAAGTTAAGACTGAGTTTACTAATACAAGCCTTCCTGCATAAGATAAATGTCTAGCACCAAATCCTTTAATTCTGGTGACCAGCTTCTCAATCAGCACCTGGAAATCCTTCTTTTTCATTCTGCCAATAGAAATTGGGACTCTGAGATAGGTAAAAGGAAGCTGCCCTTCAATGAACTCTGAAATTTGAAGAATCTCCTCCTTCACCTATGCAGGGACCCCATTAAAATAAGCATTAGTTTTTGAATTATTCATATGGAGACCAGATGCCTTAGAGAATGTGGCAAACACTCTCAACATTATCATAATGGAAGTAGTATCACCCTTACTGAATAGTAAGAGATCATCAGCAAACATGAGGTGTGAGAACTTCATTCTCGAGCATAGTGGATGACATTTAAAAGGCAAAGCAGCTGTAATATAACCCATTACTGTACTCAAATATTCCATTGCAATTATAAACAAAAGAGGAGATAAGGGATCCCCTTGCTTCAACTCCTTTTTTCCATTAAAAAACCCAAAGATCTCTCCATTCAGGACCAAGGAGAATGAAGTTGTTCTCACACATTGATAGTGAAGTTTGTCGCACTCCTCCAATCAAACAACTAACTCAACTAATGCAGTAGTTTAGTCGAGGTCGAACCACAAGGACATAAAGTTTGAGTACTAGTTTGGTCTTAGATTATAAGTAAGCTACGCGAATCAAGAAAGTTGGTTGATTTTAAACTAATTAACTAAATTGATAAGTAAATAAGACAACTAACTAAATTAAGAAAGCAACTAATAAAATAGCAATGTTCTAAACAATAAAAACTAGAGTTCGATTTCACCACCAACATGTTCAACTACTATCATAAATCCGTCAATTGGTTGTCAAGGAAATGTCTTAAGGGGAAACACCTCTAATTCGCCTAGTAACTCCCTCTCGGGCTCATAATAGGACACTAGTCACCCCGACCTACCTCCCTCCCGGGCTCGTAAGTCAGACTCCCTTATCCTAAGTTTAGGTCAATAAGTCCAAGTTATTTTCCCGGTCATCCCACTCCCTTTCTCAAGGGTCGATTTCAAATCGAAAATTAAAGGTATCCTTCTCAAGTTCTCCCTTCCGGGTTCAACTCAAGTTGGCAGCTAGTCTAAATGAGGTGAGTCGACTCCCGACCTAGCCAACTCCCGTTGACGGTCAAGGGTCAAAAGTCAACAACAATCCCAAATAAAAACATTACAAGTCAAATCCTTTAATTAATCCAAACTAACTACCCAACAACTAATTCAATATGAGATTTAAACAAGTAAATTTAGCATGTTGTGGATCAGTCAAACCCTAGTGAGTAAACTACTCACTAATCGTAAATAAAACTAAACTAATTAAACTACTCATTAACATTAAAGATAAAATAAATATAATTAAGACAAAAAAGATTAAAACTTCAAACTATACTAAACAAAACAAATATAACAATAAACTAAACATTACTATCCACTACTCTAATTATAACACAAAACATGACAAGAGTAGTAAAGATTGAAACTTTGTGTAACTAATTGCATAAATTAAAAAATAATAACTTGAAATGAAGTAAAAAGGGAGAGAAAAATAATTACCCACTTGAATTAAGGAGGAAATAAGATGGTAAATCTTCATACAAGTGTTGAAAATTGAGGAGATAAACAAAATTAAACTGAAAATAATTAAAGGGAAGAACAATTTTATTAGATTTTTGATGAAATAAAACCTAAACTTTCTATTGCCTTCCGTCTCTCTATTGCCCAGAACACCCGACAAAAATCCAAAGAGCTGCGCCTTTTTCTATCCTCTACCTACGTGTCCATTCTTTCTTTTCTTCTACTTCTCTTTGTCTCCTTTGTGTCTCCCAAATGCTAGCCCATCTTTGGTATTTGTCTCCCAAGTGTCATGTGATTGGCCCAACCAAGTAGCCCAATGCTTAGAAAATTGATTGGAAACAAGTGTACTAGCAAATGGAGGGACAAGTCTTTACGTGGCTCATTCCCCTTTGGCCCGTCTTGAACCACTTTTCTTATTCGGACTTGATACATGTAAAACAAAAAGACGAAAACAGTACCCACATCCAAAAATAATATATAATTTTATTATCTAAACTTAATTGACTAACACTCTAATTAATACTAAAATAAGTGAATAAAGTCAACTCGAGTTATCAATTCGACTAAATAAGAGATAAAACGTGGGCTAAAAATACGTAAAATAAAGTGTTATTAAATCTCCCCACACTTATCTCTTACTCGTCCTTGAGTAAGCTCAAGCATGATAAAGCAAGATAGGTAATTACCTCCACTACTAAAAGCAAATGCATGATATAAGCATCACTTAATTTATTCAACTGATAATATCCAAATGAGTATTAACGCACTCAACGCCCTTTCAACTCACGTAATTTTGCTCATGAGGGAAAAGCAATTCGCAAAGCAAGTGAGGTTTTTGCACAAAATTTTGACACATCCAAACATTAAGCACATAAACATATAATAGGATGCATCTACAAAAGGTAAGACCGCTTCCCTCATCAGAGCGGTGAAATCAACTAACGAGGAAACAATCTAAGCATATAGATTCTGATGTAGTCACTAGTTTTATAAAGAACTAAGTCTAAGATTATAGAAACAAGTCACCTCCTAGTTCTGTAAAATTAGTGCGTTTCATTCACATCTACTAAGTTTCTTTGTCAAGAGTGATAAGGCGGGATGGAGAGTGGAATCATTATGAAGTTAGAAGACACTATAGGCTTGGGATTCCACCTTTTACCTAAGTGAAAGAAAGGGCCGTCCCTCCTCAACCATGTAACAAAAAGGTAGACCACCGGTAAAGGAAGTATATATGTTTGGAGTTCTCATTTTATTGGTTTTCTTGGGTTATTTTTCTCCCATTGTATAACATTTGACATTAAACACCTTTCCCCATTTGATAACATTAAGCATTTGAGCATTTTTTTTCCATTTGATAACTCTTTTTTTCTTTTTTTTTTTTTTACATATGGTAACATTTGACATTAAGCACTTTGGCAAAATAAGTGAACCCATATGTAGTGAGGGTACTTTTAATAACTTGACAAATTAGCAAACATTTGGCTTTATTGGCACTTTGAACTCAACTTTGATAATTGTATTTGGCCATTCCCTTTGGTAAAATAATATGGATGGTAAATAAGGATAATTGGACGGTTGCATGGTCTTAAAGGTCACCTAGGAAACCGATTACCAAGGAATTATCACATCACGAGGGTGAACGTAGTGGTCAAATGCACACCCTTGACTAGGCCTTAGGAAAAGGATCGCAACAACACTAAAATAATACAACAAAGGGTGTCTCAAGTCTATTTTAAAAGACAAAAAGCTAGGCAAAAATAGTATATACACTGGCCTATACATGCTTGTCAAGATTCCAAATTAGGCATTTTCCACAAATTTTCTAAATGCAACTACATGTCATGGATGCAACTAGTATATACATGTTATAATGCGAGTGCAACTATCAAGCTATATATCAAGTAATCTAATGCAATATATCCCTAGCAACACATAAGCACATATCCATCAAGTTCCAAAATATGGAACATCCTCCTCAACATAAAAAGCCCAATCTCCTCAATTATAAATAAGAGAAAAGAGAGAGAAAAGGAGAAGAGATAAGAACGATTATACCAAGCGTCCTTCTAACTCCTTAGCATATGTCTCCGATATTCCAAATGTACCTATGCATTTTATTACACAAAAACAACAATATATACAAGAAATGTTAAGGGAATTTCGTCCCCACACTTATTTATTTACATATGGGAGGAAATTAAAATAAATGAAAGCATGTTTTTGGATAAATTTTCAAAATTTTCGATTTTTTTCGATTTTTTTTTTAAGTTTTATCGAATTTACAAATGTTCAAATATATATACAAGGTGGATATTTCTCTCCTCACACTTAAAATGTACATTGTCCTCAATGGACCAAGTGTAGGAAGACAATAAGAAAAGAAATACATGTTTTTGGGTTTTTCAAATTTTTTCAAAGAAAAGAACATATTTTGATTTTTGGAAAAATATTTCAAAAAAAGAAAAGGATGCATAAAAAGCTTGGGTTGCCTCCCAAAAAGCGCGGTATTAAGGAAACCGCAAGACCTAAAAGTTCTCCCAACAACTAGCCGGGATTCCACAATCGGTGGCAAAGGCCACTCATTACTTTGCTCTTATCAGGATAGCTCACATCTTTGAGCTTCTTCCAATTTGCTCGGTTTCGATCATTCTCCTCATCATTTTCAAATTCAATAATATAAAACATATCCTTCTTCATTGGAGGAGGATAATCAAAACAGACAACCAAGGGACAATCAACAACATAGGAGACTCAAGTAGTCTCCTTACCCTCACTTCTTCCTTTCCCTTCTCCTCAAATCTCTTCTTCAAGCAACCATCAAAAGTCAAATAAGGAGCCAAAACAACATCCTTTGAAGGATTGTCTGTAACATTCCGTTTGATGTCTATGAGTGTCTCGATTTTGGATTTGATAGTGGATGATATTGTGGAGCTAGCAGCGTTAGAGGATGGTAGTTGGTTATGTATGGAGTTGGTGTCATGGGAGATATATATGTGGTGGATACGATATCGTGAGTCATGTTAAGGAAGTAAACATAGTTGGTGGAGTGGGTGTTAAGAGTTCATGTTTTATGTTTGGTCGAGTTCTTGAGTTCTTAGCTATGTAGTTGTGTCTTAGTCAAGTTGGTAGGTTTGTTTTATGTATGGGTTGAACTTCGGGGGCGAAGTTCTTTTTAAGGAGGAAGACGTAATACTACGGTTTTATGAGTCTATGGGTACTCTAACGAGTAGGCCTTACTCTGTCGAGTAAGGGTGTGTTGCGGTTTTAAAATAGTTTCTGACCTGTTGGGTACTCGATCGAGTAACCTTGATACTCGATCGAGTAAGGAGGCACTCGATCGAGTACCTCAGCTACTCGATCGAGTAGCTCGGTTGACGGGTTATGTTTTGACGGGTTTTGTTAATAACGCGGATTAGTATATATAATATGTCGTCATATTTAGTAAACACTTTTATAAACCTAATTCAGTCAAAAAGGAGATTGAAACTACGTAGTTCGCTTCATCCGCATTATTGGCAAATCCCGAAGCTTGAGAGGTCGGATTTTATTGTTCTTTATACCTTTGTGATCCTTGCGTCGAGGGTAAGATCTACATACCAATTTTATAGTATTTCTTTAAGTTTCGTTAAACCCTAATTTTGGGAATTGGGGGTTTTTATGATTTGTTAAGGTTAGATTGTGATTATGTGATTATGTGATAGGAGAAGGATTTGTAGAGGAGAGGTTTTGAGCAATTTTGCTAGATCGTCGATGATTGTGTTGCTTTCCGGTAGGGTTTCCCTACTCAGATTACTTACATAATGTGTGGTGATTGTCTTTGTAATTAGTGTAATTGGTTGATTCAGACGGTTGTTGATATTGTGATTGTGATTGTTTGTCTATGGTTCTCGAGATGCGTTCTCGGCTGAGTGGAGTCACTTGCGGGAGTGGCTTCACGCCCTAGTTTCACCCTTCGTGGAACCCGCCACGGAAGGGGATGTGCACATTAATGGGACAGGGTTATCGCTCGGTATGATGAGCGGGGCTTAGGTGGGAACGGCTGCGGTCCCCCCAGCGTGGCTGGTCCAGTGGACGATCGATGACGGAGATGGAGTGGAGTGCACGATTGTGTATGATTGCTTGAAATTTGTGTTGGTTCTTTGTCTTGTTGTTATATAACTTGTGTAAATAGTCGACCCGTTTAAATGTTTTTAAAAGCGTGGTGATCCATTCGGGGTGGTGAGCGTTATTGAGCGGGTATGATATGACGCGTATGGGATAGCCGGGATGAGTCATCACGTGGTAGCTAGAAGTCTTCATTTGTGTTAGATGATGCTTTATAGCTTTGATAGTCTTAGCGATGAGAAATGCGAGAATGTTGTATTTCAGTTTATCAGTTTTGGTTTTGATCATGTAATCACTTAAACTATATTTATTTTTAAAGTACGTTTCTTTATTGTCTTATGATTATCATTGCCTCGGGTAACCGAGATGGTAGCATCCTTTTACCTGAGTGGTCCTTAGGGCTGTAAATGAACTGAGCCTGCTCGACAAGCCCTCGGGATCGGCTCGGTCAAAGCTCGGCTCGAAATCGGTCAAACTGAGCTCGAGCTCGGGCTCGAACTAAGCCGAGCCCAAACCGAGCCGAGCTTGAGCACACTAAGGCTCGGCTCGGGAGCTCGTTTGAGCTCGTTATTTTTAAATTTACTTAATGTTTTTCAATATATTTACTTAAATTGTATCAATTTTAAAATAAATAAATTAGAATATTAATTTATAAGATAAAATTACATATTAATTGTTATTATAAGCTAACAATAAATAATAATCTCGTTTGAATTTGAATTTTTAAATAAAAATTACGTTATAATTAAAATAATGCTCGGAAAAATAGTACGCAAACAAAGCTCAGGCTCGGGTTCGGGCTCGTAAAATATTATATGAGCCGATCCCAAGCCTTGATTTCAGGAGCTCGGATTCGGGCTCGAACTCGACTTTTAAAATATGAGCCGAGCTCGATCATAGGTAAGCTCGAGCTCGGCTCGGCTCGTTGACACCCCTAGTGGTCCTGGTAAGGCACTTGGAGTATGGGGATGTTACAAATGGTACCAACTCCATACCCGAGGCAATGACCGAGTGCGAGTGCTTACTAGACCGAGTAGACCTCACTCGATCTAATTAGGAAGCTATGACGTCGGGATGTGGGAAAAATTCCCGCAGATACTCGATGAAATGGCTCCTACTCGATCGAGTAGGGTGGTACTCGATCGAGTAGGTTACTGTACAGTGAGACATACGGGTTTCTTAAAACCCCAAGTTTATCCCATTCTCCTCATTCTTCCTCTATATTTCGAAACATCTAAACCTATTTCCTCTCAAAATCTCTCTTTCTCTTGGGTTGGTAGTGATTCTTGGGGTTGATTTTCTTGTTTAATTTCGTTCCTTTACTTTATCACGTAATCAAGGTATGATTTCTTATTTATTTCTATGTTTTTATGCTTTAAACTTGTTGAGGATGGTTATGTAAACTGAAATTTTCGATTCATATGGATAGATTGATACTTTTAATGGTTGAAATATGATTCACATGCCTTCTTTTCGGGTTTGTTGGTGATTAATTGCTGTAAATTAGACTAGAAATTTGCAATTTGGGGGGGGGGGGGGGGAATTTTAGGGTTTACAAAATTGAAATTGATTTTTGATTGATTTACATTGATTAGATGATGGAATTAAGTATTATACATTGTTTGTATCATATTGGAGAATAAATTTTGATGATTTTCACCTTAGAAACTTGCCTTAAAACTCCGTCTTAAAAGTGCCTTAAGTGGAAATTCGTGATTTATATGTGGAATTTGGCGTTGTATATGAATGTTTAAGTAAAGGTTGAACTTCAATATGATAGTAGAGATGATAAATGATGAAGAACATGCCAAAATAATCACAAGCTGTAGAGACCGTCCGACAAGCTTACGAGTTAATTTTTTTCTAATATTGAAGATGATGATCATATGTTTTAAGTTATTTCTCCATGAACTTGTATAATTGCCTCACATGTGTTTAGGAGTGTGTTGGAACAACCTTAGAGTCATGCTAGGATATCCGAATTTGCTGAGTAAATGTGTTCACATGCCAAATTTTCATAACTACGGTTTATAAGTGACTACAAACTGAAACTATATGTCAAAATTGAGGAAACTATTGGTGAAATGTGTGTATCTAGCTGAGCATTCAAGTTTAATGGCATGAATTATGTGCTTCAAATATCAAACTGGTTGATGAGTTAGTGAACTTTGCTGAGTATATAGAACTCAAATTGCATAAAGTATATGTTTACATGTTTTATACAAAGTTGTTTACATCATGTACCGAAACAGATGCCGAGACCGACCACAGGGAACCGTCGAGTAAACGGGGAAGGGCTTCACGGCCCGAACTGGGGAGGGTAGTAGACTGTGGTACCGCAGATTTCGGAGTACCCCGATGTTGTTTTTGTCGACTTCAAGCAGAGAGAGCGTTTTGTAGCTTTACAAAAACGCAAAATGAGACCTACGAGGTGTATAGACACTACTTTGTTGGAGGATTTGGGAATAGAGACGGACGTTCGTCACATATTTGAGACTTTGGGTTTTACGGGTTTGTATAGGCTGAGGAAACATTCTTATCCTTTCCTCACTTTGGAGTTTATGAGCTCCTTTAGCTATGACCCAGCGGGCCAAACCGTTGAGTTTAGGTTGATGAATACCAGTTTTCTGTTGACTATGGATTTGTTTGCCTCTCACCTTGGGTTGGCCAAGCCTCCCAAGGACTCTATCACCGATATTCCAGCCGAGTGCGGTGTCTCGCGCCCGATGCCTTGTCGATTTGGAAAGCAAGCTCCCACCTCGAGCAACATCTTTGATTAATGACGTTCAGCATGTTACCTTGAGGGTCTTTCTCCGTTCTCTTTCGAACCTCCTTTATGATAGAAAGGATATCAGTAAACTGAATAATCATGAGGTCTTGCTTCTGATGTCTTACCTCAACCCGGAGCGGGCCAGGAAAGTGGTCTTTAATGCTCCTTCTATGGTTTGTGCTGCCCTTGCCTTGATGGCTTTCGCCTCTTCCGTGCACGAGTTGTGGCGCTATCGCCACTCGGAATGAAAAGCTAACCTCTTTTGAGGCTTCTTAGGAGTACGTGCCTCTAGCTACCCCAGTGCCTACTATGGACCGTGACTACTATCTCGACCTGAAGTGGTTGAGGACCTTGGCTGACGGTAGCCTAGCGTGGAGGGTATGGGGCATGAGTTGGATGAAAATTCCAGCTCCTGAGTGTTAGGTTCATATACCTATTATTAGACTCCTCTAATAGTGAACTAATTAACTTGTTAATTATTTGTTCTTTAGATCTAGTGCATGCATAACTAAATGAAAGATTTATAAGAAAAACAATGTTCCTTACATTGTTGTATGGTTCGAAATATATGGGCACAAGTAAGGTCACCTTCCTTCACTTGTTCTTGAGCTAAATGTGATGGATGATCCTCCTAAGACTCCAAGTATAGAAGCCACTCCAATAAATTGCACCCAAGATTAATCCCAAAAATTCCTACTAATATTAACTAGATATGTAGTAGAAATGTTACCTTAATAATACTAATATTTTTGTATTACTACCTCTAGTAATAGATGATGAGTATTAGTATTGTAGAGAGTATTTATTGATCTTGCATGTGATGAGATATATATGAAAAACAAGCTAAAAACAAGAGATGTGAAAAATGAGCAACAAGTGCTCATTATAAGAGCACAAAACCGTTGGTGATGTGCAAAAGGGGAATCTTTCCCTTTTGTTTTTACTTGTTGTTTTTGATGGGTAGAGTGTAGGAGACATATTTGTAAGATGTGTCATAGGAGTGTCACTATCACACTATATTCTAACAAATGAACAAGACAAAACATGAGCATCTTTTGCTCTCTAATATGGCCGAAATAATGGACCCATTATGGTCCATTTTTGCCTTTTGTCATTTGTCCCACAAATGCTTATAAGTCATATGTTCAACTATCTTACATAATTAATTATTAATGTAATCATTTAACACTTAAATATTACAATTAATAATATAATATACACTCCACTATTTGAGTAGTATACTACCATTATATCATCATATAATGGGTCCCATAATCACTAGTTAGTTAAAATTACAACTTCTTGTAACTTTAAATAACTAATTATCTCTACCTCAAAACTTATATAATACCTCAACAAATTTAGTAATATAACACTTAATTACTAAATTTAATCTTATTTAATCACATTAAAATAAGACGCAAAATTGCACTCCCATAATTAAGGAATTAATTAATTCGTATCACATACAATTAATTAAATATCTATTTGGGCCTCATCCTATAGGTGTGACCTAAAGGGATCAACTGACCACCACCGTCACACGATAGTAATGTCAAACTCTAGTTAGCCAATCATTACCGATTAATGACAGATCGACGTCGTATAAAGAATCATCCCTCACGTATTCTTAATTTGAGATTTAATTATGATATTTAAATCATGTGACCGCACTATTGTTGAGGACACATTTCCCAACAATCTCCCACTTGTCCTCGACAAGTGTGCGTCACCAATTCTCTTGTCCTATTACAATCTCCCACTCAATGCAAGGTGTCTTGCAGTCGTACTTGCATTTGATCATATCTTGAGTGGTTTCCTCGATCCGGAGATTAATGTCGACCGGAATTATCCATCATAGATACCTTCCGAGCGTGGCCACGCATTTCCAATTAACTACTCCTCGAGTGGCCTTGAGATTTCAAACAACCACGACAAGGGTGGACAATTCCTATCGCCCTATTCCCTTCGTTCAGCCACAGTCCATCATAACCCAAAATATACCCAGTTTGACCTCATTTACGAAATCGTAGAGTATAAATCAAAGCTAATCAGAAGTTGTGCCAACTTGGGCGAATAGTCTCTAGTCAAAAGAATTGACTCATAAGAATACTATAGTAGCTCTTGCCACGACCAGGCTTTATGAATTACCAGAACTCTATAAGCGGTCACTGCCCGACAGATTGTCCCATACAGTCTGCCTATGTGATCGACTAGTCATCCCATATGACTCTATGGCACTTGAACTTGCCATCAATCGCATCACACTCTAGTCACTTGGAGACGTCACCTCATATAAGTAACTAGGGGCGAATACCATGTCAATCCAGTTCACTTTAATGGGGTTCAATTTGTCTCTACAATCCATTCGGATACGACAAGGTAGCGGGTGAGTTTAATAAAACTCAAATGATAAATGTGATTATCACATATGAATAGTCAATACACTATTACTACTTCATATTCTATAATCTTTAGTGTATTATTAACACTAGTTAGAATGCAATACAAGCTTGGCAAGTGGATATACCCGATATCCATATATTCCAACTTTATTAATTGTTATTTCCTTCTATTCAATGTCATCTTCTAATGACATGAATTCATTTCTAAGTATTTGTCTGTACTTATGCTAGACTTGGGCTCTTTAACTTGAAAGACGCTCCCACTGTTATCGCATAACATGTGATAAAGTCACTTGTGGAGGGATTCACCCTTAATCCCTACGTTGACTATTTTATCACAACTTAGATTCCTTTTGTAGATTTTTGCAATGCGCGAAACTAAAACACCTTTCTTAGTCTCTTACTCCTTTGTCAACAATTCATCCTAGGATTTCAACAAATCCCTTTTGGTTTGGAAACTAAAGTTTGTGTAACCCTTCAACACCTTAACTTAGTTTATCATCCAAACATGTGTACAAGTCATCAATTGTACTTTAAGGCTTTCACAAGCCCATCTTATGAATTAACTTATTATTGACTCATCATGTACCTAGCATATGGTACATCACAGCACGTGCGTCTGTTGACATACATAATCGTTCTAATGGCGGAAACATTAGTAATCGATTTCATGTAATCAACAACTTCATGGGTTCAGTGAACGACTATGATTCCATCATAGTAATTCCACTTTCATCATCATGAATAAGCCATTCAACCTTGTTGATGTTACAACAGATACGAAAGATCTTATCCTCATAAGACTCTCAACTCTATGCCAATATACTCTCACATAGATTCGGTAATCTAAAGTATATTGCACCTTTTTCTAGTCTCCCAATCACTCTTGCCAGAAGAGAGCATTGGTACATTATTCTCAATAATTAATATGTTATCAACATATAAGACATGGAAAAAAAATTATAGCTCCCACTTAACTTCATGTATATCATGATTCTTCAATCATGTGAATGAAACAATTCACTATAATCACATGAACGAAAAGTATAATCCTTTAATGCTTGCTTAAGACCACTCTGGGATCACTTAAGAAAGCTACGCATAATATGTTAGGATTCTTAGATCTTCATCTAAGGTTTTGTGTTTTTAAAACATTTCCTTCTCTAAATTCCCATTTTAGAAAAGCGAATTCTATTTGCCAATCTTCATTAAAATGAAATGCGGCAATTCCTAACACAATTTGTCTTGATCAACATCTTTATGTAAATCTTATGCATTTGTGTACTCTAAAGCTCTATTTCCCTTTAAAGAGACCCTCACTTTAAAGTAAATCTACTCATGAGCAACAATTTTCGGATTGTAATGCTTCAGCTCGTATGTAACAAGGTCATGATACTATCACTTTCACAAAGTAATATTTTTGAACAATAAGACATGTGCGATAAACTCCCACTGAACTATGCTCTCATACTATCTTCATAGATAATAGTTCAATACCAACTCCCACTCTATAATTCAATTACTTTTACAAATTAACATTTCAACTATAAGAGATGTTTGTGACGATTCAATCTACTCCCACTCTATCTCTTAGAAATATATCAATATTCATGAGAGATAGCTTTGTGAGTCACAAACATATATATTTAACGGAGTATTAGGAGTTCATCTAGACTATGTATTAGCTTTCAAAGGGCCATCCTAACATGGCAGCTAGATAATATACGAGTCTTATCCATGTCAGCTGTTTAATAGACTCTCTATTCTAGGTATCTCATGGTTGACCATCCAATTAGAATTACTTGTCCGTTTTGGATTGCAAATTCCCAAAATTGAGTTCATCAACTCAAACCGACTCATATTAGTTTGATCTTATGGGTAGTGACGCTAGGTCATAATCCATCTTTAATAAATCAAATTTATTACTTAGATCTTTGCCACTACGATTGGGTCGTAATGCTTAGAACTTTATTCAATTGGTCCTCTACGTCATTTTAGAAATTTCTCAAATCTCTCAAATGCTTCACCTTTTATTAGATTAAGTAAATATACCCTTATCTACTTGAATCATTGGTAAAAGTGATGAAGTAGTCATAAATTCCCCTTGCGGTGATGCTTATTAGAACACATACATCGGCATGTATTAGTCTCAACAATCACTTGCTTGTGTCCCTTTACCACTTAAGGAAGTGCAAATTATATTGCAAAGGAGACAACACTACTACAAATACAGGCAACCACAACGGCCCTTTAACAACGCTTATTCACGAAAATCATCAAAACACGTTGTAGAATTTATTCCGCGAATTTTACCAAACTTAATTACAACGGTTATGTGTTGTTAGCCGTTGTTATTTGTTTTAACAACGGGTCATACTTAAACAACCGTTGTTAATGAAAAAACTAATAACAACGGTTAAATTTTAACCGTTGTTAATGGTTTGGCGCCAAATTAGTGAAAAGTAATCACAACGGTTATATTAGAACCCGTTTTTAATACTTTTTAACAACGGTTGTAATCTCAATAACCGTTGTTATTAATAATATGAAAATCTTAAGAACAACATATTGCTTTATTCTGCTATACGCTACAAACACAAACACAAGCTAATATCGCTACTATATATATCATCCTCCATTCTCTCCCGATCGTCTCTCTGTCTTCATCTCCAATCCTTTGTTGTCACGTCTTCTCTCCCTCATCGCGCGCGTGTTTATCAATCAGGTATATATATGTTTCTTAGCAACGCTTATTATAACTAGATATAGGATTTTTTGGGTTATTATCTAATTTGTTGATAATTTAGCTTAATTGCTTTCCTGAATTTCGTTTATTTGTTTGCCTATTATTGTATTTTTCTGAATTAGTTGCCTATTATTACGAATGTAGAATAATGACTCGAACTTGGATGATTGATGCAAATATGAGTGACCGCACCTACAAGGATGGTTTAGCTGAATTTTATGAATTCGTTTAGAACAATTTGAAAGGTTCTTCTAGTATTGCATGTCCTTGTGAAAGATGTGGTAATATTAGCTATATGGCTTTTATGGACGTTAAAATACACCTAGAAAAGTGGAGATTTAGTCGATCCTATACACTTTGGATTTTTCATGGGGAATCATTAGAGGAAGAGAATAACTCTGAAGAAGATGATGTTGAGGTACACGAAAGGCTAACCGATGATCCTGAGTTTAGGAGTTTTTGAGTTGGAAGAGTTGGAAGAGTTGGAAGTAGAGAAGTTGAATGTTGGGTCTATAGATAATGAAGAGAATGATGATGAGTCCATTGCTTTTGAAGATGTAGGTGATGACACTAGTAATTGGGATGACCTTAACAACATGTATGAGAAGTTGTGTGAGTCTGAAGCACCTCTTTATCCTGGTTGTAAGTTCACAAAAATGTCGTTTGTGGTGAAGTTGTATAATATCAAGGGGGCAAATGGGGTGAGTGACACGTGTTTCACTAGTTTTTTAGCCTTAATAAAGGAGTTGCTTCCTGATGGTAATGTTCTACCTGTTAAGACATATGAGGCGAAAAAACTAATAAGAGGAGTGGGTATGAAATATGAGAAAATACATGCATGTCCAAATGATTGCATATTGTATCGGAAATTATATCAAAACTTAACCAATTGCCCTAAATGTTTGGAGTGGCGTTATAAGGATAAGGAAGGGATCCCGGCTAAGGTGTTGTGGTATTTTCCATTGATACCAAGAGTCATAAGGATTTATGCGAATCCCGGTGATGCAAAAATGTTAACTTGGCATGAAACGGGAAGAATAAATGATGGAAAGCTAAGACACCGTGAGATGGTAAGCAATGGAAATCGTTCGACGCTAAGTATCCCGAGTTCGGCAATGAACCTAGAAACTTACGTCTAGCGCGTCCAACGATGGAATGAACCCACACGGAAACATGAGTAGCCAACATAGTACTTGGCCAGTAGTGTTGGCTATTTATAACTTACCTCCATATGTGTGCATGAAAAGAAAGTATTTGATGTTGTCGTTGTTAATTTCCGGCCCTAAACAACCTGGAAATGATATAGATGTATATTTGGAACCTCTTCTAGATGATTTGCGATTGTTGTGGGATAGTGGGATAGAAGTATTTGATGCATATAAGAACGAAACTTTCAATTTGAGAGCGATGTTATTGTGTACAATAACCGACTATCCGGCTTATGGCGACCTTTCTCGGGCACACAGTTCATGGGAAAGAGGCTTGTCCATTGTGTGGGGAGGATATCGAGTCCGAATACTTGAAGTCTTCTCGTAAGTATGTGTATATGGGAAATAGGAGGTTCTTGTATCATGACCATTGTTATCGCAAGATGCAGAAAGCATTCAATGGAAGACAAGAACTTCGTCAACCTCCTAGAATTTTGAGTGGGCATGAAGTTTATCAGAAAGTAAAGCATATTGAGATAGATTATGGGAAGAAGAGCGGCTCTAAATTGTCTACTCGTGGGTATAAGAAAAGATCCATATTTTTTGATAAACTTCCATATTGGCCTGACACTGGAGGTCGACATTGCCTCGATTTCATGCACATTGAGAAAAATGTACGTGATAATATTATCAATACCCTTCGAATGTTCTGGTAAAACAAAGGATAACGCCGCAGCTAGGGAAGATATGAAAATGATGGGTATTAGGCTAGAGTTGGCACCACGGAAGAGAGGTAATCGTACATTTTTACCGCTGCTGACTTTTACCCTTTCACGGAATGAGAGAAAAGAGTTCTGTGCATGCTTGAATGGAATTAAAGTGCCACATGGTTATTCGTCGAACATCAAAAGCCTAGTGTCGATGCAAGACCTAAAACTCATCGGGTTAAAGTCACATGATTGTCACACTTTGATGCAACAATTACTACTTGTGGCTATTCGTTCCATTTTACCTGAAAAGGTAAGATATGCTATAACTAGATTCTGTCTCTTCTTCCAGTCCATATGCGAGAAAGTCATCGATCCCGATGACGCGGATTCATTGCGGGACCTCGTTGTAACCTCTCTTTGTCGGTTGGAAATGTATTTTCCACCCTCTTTCTTCACTATCATGATTCATCTGACCATTCACTTGGTTAGGGAGATTTTATACCTTGGGCCCGTGTACTTGAGATACCAATATCCTTTCGAAAGATTGATGAAAGTCTACAAGGACTATACATCTAATCGGTATCGTCCAGAAGGTTGTATTGCTGAACGCGCTATTTTAGACGAAGCTCTTTCATATTGTTACGCTCATCTCTCCCCTGAGGAGTTGATTGGCGTTCCTAAGAATCGTCATAGTGACTGGATGACCGGAAAAGGTATTAGGGGCCGGGTTGAAAAAATTGTGACACGTGAAATGTTGCATTTAGCACACATGTATGTGCTAAACAACGAAGATGAGGTGCAACCTTATATTCAACAACACAAAGATGAGCTCAAATACGATCACCAAAACAAGACCGAGAAGTGGATTGCGAACGAGCATACGAAGACGTTTCAAGAGTGGTTTAGGAATATTGTCTTACGGTGTCTTGATCAAACTGGTGATGACATCTCTCCTAGGTTACTACGTCTTGGTTTAGGTCCAAATGCCAGGGTCACCTTTTACAACAGTTTTGCCATTAATGGATATACTTTTTACACCCGCGAGCAAGATGAGGTGAGCACAATGCAAAATAGTGGTGTGAGTTATGAATTTGAGGCAATGCACTTTGCTACTTCAAAAGATAAAAAGCCTATTTGGGAAAATGCCTTTATTATGGTGTTATTCAAGAAATATTGGTACTAGATTACATTGATTTCACAATGCCTTTGTTTCGATGTAATTGGGTTGATAACAACATCCATTGTGTCCGAAAGGATAAGATGGGATTTACGTTGGTCAATCTGGGTAAGGTTGGCAATAATAAGGATGATCCTTTCATAATGGCATCCCAAGCTAAACAAGTGTTCTATGTCACCGATCCTATGGATAAGAAGTGGTACATTTGTATCTTGTCTATAAGGAAAAGAAGGAGTAGTCCATCCGATAATGATGATGATGATCGGGATGTCGTTTTTGAGGGAATGGATCAGTCTACCCTTTGTATCTTATTTCGACGATGTTGACACCGATCATGAGGACACTGAAAGCATCTATATGCGTGATGACCATGGTGAAGGTATTTGGGTTAACGAAGAAACTATGACATCCAAGAAACGTCCCCGATCCCGAGATAGTTCATCGGGACACATACGATATATGCATGCATCTTTGGTGTAAGTTGTCTTATTTTCTTGATCTTATTATTAGATGTGGATCTTTGGTGTTGAAATTGAATAATGTATTGTTACTGAGTTTGGTGTAATGGAATTCTGATAATTTTTAAAAAAAGAGGTTCAACAATAACAACGGTTATATTTAAATTACCCGTTGTTAATACTTTCAACAACGGGTGTAGTACCTCTACCCGTTGTCAATTATTTTTTTGACGTATTTCATTTTGGCGCAAATTTGGTGAAAATATATTACAACGGGTATATGTTACCCGTTGTAATAAACTTTTGACAACGGTTGACTTTTATTGACCTGTTGTTATTAACATATAACAACGGTTCTTCTTTGAGCACCCGTTGTTAATAGTTTGTCTTAATAAAAAACTAATATAGAAACCCATCCAGCATGCCATACACAAACTAACACACACAACATTATTACTCCAACCGTTGGTATCCTGTGTTAATCCTTCTCTCTTCCTCGCTTTTTACATTCTCGTCGCCGGCCGTCGCCCGATTTAAACGCCAGATTACGTTGCCTTCCCTTATCATCCCGCTCGTTCTCTTTATCATCATCATCAACGGGTATGTTCACTTTAATTTTGTGTTTCGTCATTAGGGTTTTAAGACGATCATCTTGTTTCTTTTTTCATGCATTTGTTTGTTTTTCGTCTTCTTTGTTATCTTTATCATCCCGCATCATCTACTTTACTCCTCTTATCGGGGTTTAGGATTTTAGAAGCTCAATCTGTTGTTTTAAATTTTCATTCCTATTAGGGTTTAGGGTTTTAGATAAATACTGCATGTACGTTGTTAAGTTGTTCATATCCGGCTATATCATTCATATTTGGTTTTTAGGATTATCATGGGTGAAAAACGTAAAAGAAGTCAAAAGAATAATGAGCCTGGTGATAATAAGCCTGGTGAGAGGGGTGCTACGAAGTGCAAGAAAGTCCTTTATGACTATAGCCGCTAAAATGTACCGTTCGAAATAACATGGAGTGAGAAGGGTTTCCCTCTTGGTCCAAATGCGGGTCTTTTCTCCGGTTGGATTGGTGCTTGCACAAGACAGTTTGTGCCTATCCATTTAGAGGATGTTAAAAGTTTGAATCCAAAATTGGCGGAGTTATACTTGGCTCGTATAAAGGAAGGCTTTATTATACCCGATGAAAGTCATGATGAGTATTTAATGCATAAGGCGGTGAGGTCCATAGGCGGTGGAAGTGTGGCGTTGCTAGGGATTGGTTGTATGTGGACAAGGCAACGGGGAGATGCGTAAGAGCCCACCGGAAAACAAGTGTCCCACCATCAAGCAGGAAGAATGGGATCTTTTCAAAAAGATGAGAACTACTGAGAAGTTTCAGGTTAAATATTCTCGCCTTTTAACGATTTACCTATCATTTTTTTAATTAATGAGTCCTTTATATAATGTTTTTATTATCTCATCTACTTGCGCTTTTATATAATTATTTGAAGGCCGTTAGCAAAAGAAATCGTGCTAACATTTCATGCAAGAAGGGGAAATTCTATGGTTCTCGAGGCGGTTCTGAGAAAGATAGAAGAGGACCTCGTAAGTAGCATGCATTATTGCCATGTGAGACTTTATTTTTTAATCACACTTGGACTTGCATTGATACACATTTACGTGTATAAATGTTACCATGTTAATGTGTAGGTGGCAAAGGGAGTGAAAGAGGTGGATCGGCATGTAACTTATAAACATGGGCACACGCCTAAAGGATCCCGGTCGTCGCATGACAAATACGATGTGGAAGTTTTGGCCAACATAGTAAGCATTATTTTATTAAGACGAGTTCATTACTAACTTTATTATTTTAGTCACAAATATAATTTGAAGTTTATTTAATATATTATAGGATAACGTATTGAAAGAGGTAGAAGAAGGGAAATTCACTCCCAGTGGTCGTAATGACGTTCTTGCTAGAGCGATCGGCCGACCCGAACATCCAGGTCGTTTGAGGGGCGTCCCGTTACAGGTTGGAGTAACGAAATATTATGGGAAAACTGCCCCGATAAAGAAGAAAAGGAAGACTAAGTCTCGAGAACGCGACATGGTAACATTTATTCTATTATTTTCATTTAAGTTCAATTCACATGTTATTGTTGGGATAAAAATTGTTGACACATTACATTCTTGGCAAGCTGACTTCATTTAATGGCATCCGTAGTACTAAAGTGAATCGGAGGTAAGCTTTCCGAAGAAGAAGTGAAGATGATGGAGGATGTCATTTCTAAAGGGGTAATAATAAGGTACAACAGATTGGTGAAGAGGCCGCTACTACCTTGGCAATACATGAGAAGGAAGTATCGGTCAACGAGATTCAGAAAGATCAGGTACCTAATAATGCTTCTGAAGTTGTAACAACTAAAGCCGATCAGGTACCTAATATACTTCCTTATTTTTCTTTTTTTTTTTTGGGTAAGATCAGGGGGTGTGTTCACTGCCAACTTCTGACATGGTGCCATTGAATTGGTTAATTTTATTAGGTAAATAATGGGTCCACGAAAAGGAGATGCAACTTGATGAGAAGGCGGTGATGGAAAAACAAGATACATCCCCTTCAAGTCAGTTCCTGTTTTGAGTAAGGTATGCATGAAGTGTTTAATTAGTTAAATTTATATGAATCTTTGAAGTTTGTGCAAAAATCGGCCTGAGACAGAAAGCGTTGTTGCAAAATCTTTTGAATGTTGAAGCGTTTTTGCAAAGATATAATAATAATGTATGTATGTGTATATTCTTCAGGCCGTAAACAAGAGGCCGTTATTCTTCTTGACCCTAATAGAATCGAAAAGCCACCGTGCGTGTTGGCGGGGTCTCGTAGAAAACAAATCTGCTGCAGCGTGAAAGCGTAGTTCATGGCGAAAAACTTTTGCCGAATCATAGAATAGTAGAGATAACTACGGTCAATCCAGGCCATGAAAATTTCCATTACTGTCCCCGTTCGTGGACGACATTACCATTCTGGGAGATGCGCTTGGAAGTTTCATCCAATGGCACGATACTCACATCTACTTGGCGAAGATATCTCGCCGCCTCCCCGCAAATGAAAGCGATTGGGGTTAGAAGAAATACCTTTATATATATATATATATATATGTGTTACATTTTTAATTGTTGAATGTTTTTATATGTTAAATTTATATGTTATTTTTTTTTTGTAGGGAACAAAAAAGGCGGCTTTGGCGGATAAGCCTAAGTCCACAGACATGCCAACGACCTCGACTTCACAACAACTTGATGAGGTATGTATTTAATTAACTTCTCCATTTTTTTAAAAATTAACCTCGCCCCTTTATTTATATTTTGTCTGTATTTATAAAAAGCATGGTAATTTTGTGTATGTAGGGGACAAAAAAGACTGATAAGCCTAAGTCCCCAGTCTTACCTGCTACTACTACCTCATCATTGAAAGAGCAGGTTGACGAGGTATTTAATTAAGTACGCTTTTATTTTTATTACTCCAACTAGGATATGTTACCTTTGGATTTTTTATTATTTTAATTATCTATACTACATGTGTAGGCTGGTGGTGGTAGTAGCACCACATCAAAGACTCATTCTTTCCCGGCCGTGAAAGTTAGGAGTATAAACTCCACAAAATATAAAGGGAAGGATTACATGGAAAAAGTAAGAACGGGGACGATGATGACACTGTATGAGGAGGCTGGCCATCGCATAGCCTCCGAGCAACTGATAATTATTCCGCTCGAGGAGGATATTCTAGGGTGAGCGCCAAGCGCTTATATCATGGGATCGCTAGCCGTATGAAATTTGGACTAGACCAGATTGATATAGCACACATATTTGTTTGGATGAAGTAAGTTTCTTAATAAATAATTTCATAGTCTAATATTCTGACTACTAGGTAGATAGTGTTTTAAATACCGGAATTAATACCGTAATAATGTAGGATATTGCAATTGAGAGTGATCCCCGAGAAGAATATTCCATCCGATCAATACAGTTCTGTGCCCCTATGTTTTATCTTTATCTATTCCGGATTTCTCGTTCAAAGAACGGGTAGATTATATTGCTCAGCAATTGACGACAACCAAGAAGCTGATTTTTGGCGCTTATAATGAAAAAGGGTAATAAACAAATTAATATTACGTTTCCCCCTACAATTGCATTTTCATAACTAATATATGTACTTGTTAATAATGATGATGTCTCTTGATGTAGGACTCATTGGGTGCTAGCAGACCATCATGCCGAAACAAAGAAAAAGTTTTCTGGTTGGACTCTATACATCACCAACCAAGCGAGACTTTTAAGCGCTTGATTAATATGTAAGTTTATAATACTGATTTATTTATAATAACATTAAGTTTCAATTTTTATTTATAGAAAAAAGCTCATTTTTGCCCCTAAAAAAATGAGTTTCTGCCTCCTTTTTTATTTTTTAAAAAAAGGGCCTTTGAGAAGAAAAGAGCAAACGAGCAGGATCAACCCACGAAAGATTCTGATGTTGGCCCTGAATTTATTACGATAACAGGGGTACGTGCTCAAATACAATAACATTAAGTGCAAAATCTGTGTTTAATACTAATACAATACCTAAAGTTCAAGATTCTGATGTAAGCCTTCTCTCGTCTGTTTGTTTTTATGTAATAATAGGCCCCGCTTGACGGATAGCATACAATGTGGATACTACGCTTGTCGGTTCATGTTGGAGATTATTAGGCGAAGATATATCATTATTCCTCCAAAGGTTAGTAATTTAATAATGTGTTTATTACTTTTTTTAAATTAGAGCTAATGTTGTGTTGCTTTTGTCGCTATATATGCCATGATGTTGCTATGTTGTCTTGCTTGTCGCTATATATACCATAATGTCATCTCTTTTTTTTTTCAGTATGCAATCAACCGTCGAGCAGTTGAGCAAAGTACTCAAATATAGATATAGACGAGGTAAGAGACATGTGGGGCAACTACGTCTTAGAATATATTAGAAATGCATGATACTCAGAGTTTAGATCAACTTATTAGTAAATTTTTTGTTGAAGTTAGGGAATGATTAGTTCATGTAAATTCAACTCCTTGTAAGTATATATATATATGATGCAGCTGCTGTTGTGGTTGAATTGAATCTATTGAGTTTGATGAACCCATTTGTGATTTATCTTTGGTCTTTGGTATATGGTCTTTCTTGACATATGCAGGTTTTGAATAGCATGAAACCAATTTATTTTTTCAAAACATTAGGCGTTTGTAATAAAAACGGTTACTAAAAAAAAACCGTTGTGAATACCTTTAACAACGGTTAATAAAAATAACACCGTTGTGAATGACATTCACAAATACCCGCGCATAATATTCAACAACAGGTTTTAATCGAAGAACCGTTGTTAAAAGTATTCACAATTTTGGAGGTAAAATTACAACAACGGGTATTAAACAAAGAACCGTTATTGTTACTAATGATTTCAACAACGGGTATGTAACATAAACCCGTTGTCAAAAGACTTCATAATTTTGGAGGTAAAGTTACAACAACGGTTATACATACGACAACCGTTGTTATATTATTCCCTCCAAAATTTTGAGACACTTTCCACAACGGAGAACACCCAACAACAACGGCTTTTAACCGTGGTGAATACTTTAGACAACGGTTTCACTAAATAAGCAAACCGTTGTAAATACCTTCTACAACGGCCGCTTTAACAACGTCCGCTTTTTTATTTTACAACGGTTTTTACCCGTTGTTATAGGCTGTATCTGTAGTAGTGCAAGATTCGCATATTCCATATGATTGAAAATCAAATGGTCCAATAATTCTAGTCAACACTAGCGTTTAATGCGTTTCTCATTTACGTAACCTAATTGAAAAATCAAATGTACATATCATTTGGATTACCAGTTATGAGTCTTTTGGTGCGTATTATGTAGATATCTTTACATGAGTTGGAACTGTCTAAAACTTGTGTATCATAAAGATAAGTGACATGGCTCACATCCATGTATATTTACAATAAAATACAACAATTGTCTTTGAGGACAAAATATAGATCCTTTCATGTCTCACATGGAAATAATGATTTAGACTAAGTGGGAACATAATAACAATTATGTAAATCATAACTCAAAGCTATTTAGCAAAAACAAGTATATAAATTTCTCTTGAAGTGGTGGCTACCCGAGCTCCATTTCGTTGTCGGAGATTCATATCACTCTTGTTTAGCTCTTCCACATTTCCAAGTCCCACTTGGAGTAACAAGCCCAACTTTGATATCTTCTAAATACTTGGGGCAAATATGCTTCCATTGGCCCATGACATTAAAATAATGATATTCATGGTAGGATTGGATACCCATCTTGGTTTTGTGGTAGTCTCACTATCAACTTCCAATTCACAATCGGATTTGGGTTTCTTTCTTTGCTTTTCCTTTATTAATACCAACACTTCTTTCATGTGCAAGGACACTCTTGCTAGAACTCCCACTTAATTTGATATTTCTCATTGTTTCATCAAACAAGGATATCTTGGAATTTGTGAGATTCCCCTCATAAGATCCTCTTACCTGAGAGGTAGGCATGAGTATGTGAGTGGGAGGTGAAGAAGTAGTAAAAGACAAAGATTTCCATCCTTACTAAAGCCAACGCGTAATTCTCTAATCGTATCATTGTCATAATCGGAGCATTTTTCATCGTATGATTGGAGCTATGAATTTAGGTGATTAGTGTAGGAGTATAAGATGAATTCATTGCGTACAATCAACTACAAAAACGGAAATGAATGAAATAATTAACATCTATCATTTTAATAATACTCGTAAATTTAACTACAAGCATTGCATTTATATAGTGACCTCCACCCAACTACATAAATGATTCCGAGATCCAAATTCATATTAACTCGGGCACGGTGAGCCGATTCATCCCTCATTAATATAACTCGGTAGATTAACCTTTTAATCGATTCTACTTTTAGAACTCTCGGTCGATAAAAATTACTCTAATTCTCATCTTTAGCCCGGAACACATGCGACTACGGTCAACAATACTTCCGTTGAGCTCAATCCAAATTTCGATGTAATAACATTTTACTACCCCACTTCGCCAACGTAACAAGGTTTGTATTACGGTGAAGCCGGATTAACTCCCTCATGAAATTGGTACTTCATGGGTTTCTACTATTTGGTAAGGCTTTATCTCAATTATTATATGTGAGAGGTCTTGTCAATTTATTATCTATCACGTTTTAAGTGAACTAAAGCGGTGAACTACGATAATTATAATTGACACGGTCGATGACTCGATATGATATGCATGTGTTGTTATGGCGATTTGGCAATGCATGTAACATATTAAAAGAAATGCAAAGCAATAAATAAAATTCCTAGTATGGCCTTCCTAAAATAGAAAATCAAATAATCTATTACATATTCGGAAACCAACTCCTTTGGTCCCTTGAATCTTCAATTGGCACGCCTTTCAAGACACCATCTTTGTCGGATCACCTTTCCGAATGACACCGTCTTTGAAGATGCTCCATAATTACAAATAATAATAAAAATACAAAACTATTCCTATTATACATTTGTAAAATGGAAAAACTACTAAAAATAAAATAAAAGTGATTCGAGATCACATTAAATTACAACCGAATCAATATTCCCTTTCATTACGGGTAATATCGATTAAAACTAAGGCCATACTAAGATAAAATTACATAATTCAAAATTATATAAATAAAATACATTCAACAATTGAAATATGCAGCATTATAATATGTACCTATCATGCCAAATAATGTGCCAAATCGCCCTATTTAACTTATGTCGTACATATAACCCGGTTTTATGGAAATGCGTGATAATAACCTTTTAAAATCACTAATTAACACTTAAATTACAGCTAAGCTCAAGTTAATTATCCTAACACATTTTAGGACTCAAAAATTAGTCATCACTAAATTTTTGACAATAATTCAACTTGATTTAATTTTATGCTCATTTTTGACCTTAAAATCATTATTTATGTGAAATAAATCCAAATTAAATTATAAAAGTTTCAAAATTTGAATTTTAAATTTTTGAACACTCTGGAATAAATCCATGACACTCATAATGTCAAAAATCATGGTTAAAATTTTCGAATTAATTTTGAGAAAATATAGTTGCATTTTATCGGTTTTATCTCATAAAATACATAAAGTATCCTAAAATTACTCCAATAATTTTTACAACTTTAAATCTGATTAGTGGGATATTAATGCAACTTAAAATAATTTTCTCAAGCCATGCAATACGTTTTAGCTAATTTTTGCTAAAATAGTCACTATTTATGCCATTTTTACTCAAAAATCCATAAATCATGCTAAAGAAGATATTTAAATCTATAAATTTACATACTCTCTGTAAATCTTGCATGTGACATCATATTAAAAGATCATGGCTTAATTCGAAATTTAACTAATTTTAACCATTTTACCTCCTTTAATCCATTTTTATCTCATAAAAATCATAAATCATGCAAAATTAATCAAATTAACTCGTACTCTTACACACAACTTGTAAAATATGCATTTTAGGTCATATAAATTTTCCAAGGTCATAAACGAAATTTAACTATTTTTAGCATTTTAATTCCCATTTTAGTCATAAAAATGTAATAAAATGACCAAAAATCCTTAAAATGAGCAATAAATTTCCATGAATCATAAAAATGACCTAAAAACATTTTAGGACCAGAATATATAACATGCATGGTGATTTTGTGGCTTATACTTATAAATCACAAATTTTTAGTTTTATATGTTAACCTTTTAACTCGGAAAAACAATAACCGATTATGCATGCAACATCCTTATGCTCCGATACCACTTGTTAGGTTCATATACCTATTATTAGACTCCTCTAATAGTGAACTAATTAACTTGTTAATTATTTGTTCTTTAGATCTAGTGCATGCATAACTAAATGAAAGATTTATAAGAAAAACAATGTTCCTTACATTGTTGTATGGTTCGAAATATATGGGCACAAGTAAGGTCACCTTCCTTCACTTGTTCTTGAGCTAAATATGATGGATGATCCTCCTAAGACTCCAAGTATAGAAGCCACTCCAATAAATTGCACCCAAGATTAATCCAAAAAATTCCTACTAATATTAACTAGATATGTAGTAGAAATGTTACCTTAATAATACTAATATTTTTGTATTACTACCTCTAGTAATAGATGATGAGTATTAGTATTGTAGAGAGTATTTATTGATCTTGCATGTGATGAGATATATATGAAAAACAAGCTAAAAACAAGAGATGTGAAAAATGAGCAACAAGTGCTCATTATAAGAGCACAAAACCGTTGGTGATGTGCAAAAGGGGAATCTTTCCCTTTTGTTTTTACTTGTTGTTTTTGATGGGTAGAGTGTAGGAGACATATTTGTAAGATGTGTCATAGGAGTGTCACTATCACACTATATTCTAACAAATGAACAAGACAAAACATGAGCATCTTTTGCTCTCTAATATGGCCGAAATAATGGACCCATTATGGTCCATTTTTGCCTTTTTTCATTTGTCCCATAAATGCTTATAAGTCATATGTTCAACTGTCTTACATAATTAATTATTAATGTAATCATTTAACACTTAAATATTACAATTAATAATATAATATACACTCCACTATTTGAGTAGTATACTACCATTATATCATCATATAATGGGTCCCATAATCACTAGTTAGTTAAAATTACAACTTCTTGTAACTTTAAATAACTAATTATCTCTACCTCAAAACTTATATAATACCTCAACAAATTTAGTAATATAACACTTAATTACTAAATTTAATCTTATTTAATCACATTAAAATAAGACGCAAAATTGCACTCCCATAATTAAGGAATTAATTAATTCGTATCACATACAATTAATTAAATATCTATTTGGGCCTCATCCTATAGGTGTGACCTAAAGGGATCAACTGACCACCACCGTCACACGACAGTAATGTCAAACTCTAGTTAGCCAATCATTACCGATTAATGACGGTCAGTCGACTGTATAAAGAATCATCCCTCACGTATTCTTATTTTGAGATTTAATTATGATATTTAAATCATGTGATCGCACTATTGTTGAGGACACATTTCCCAACACTGAGCACCTCCCACCGATGGAGCCCTTAGAGCCGGCGGTAGTGGCTGTGGATGTGGACGATGAGGAGGAGGAGGAGGAGGAGGATGAGGATAGACCCCGCCAGCTGCAGACCTATCTCATCGACGACACCATTCTCGAGTTGATGTCGGAGCCGACGAAGGGCGAGAATGCGGGAGTTGCGGTGGTGGAGAGACCTAGATTGGGGAGAGGACCCCATCGAGTGAGGGAGAGGGCCTCGGAGACTAGGCCACAGCCGGTAGCGCCACAGCAGCAACAACATCCTTTCCCGTGCTACCCTTACCTCGACACCCCGGAGACGCGATCCAGCTACTTAGCAGAGCGAGTGTCATCTACCTTGACACTCAGGAACATGCACGAGATGGCGTACACTCAGGGGATAGGGACCGAGGGGCCGCACCCGGTTTGGTGGAGTGGAGTTGGGGACTACACAGGGGTTTTCCATTCCTACGGGGTGGAACAGTCAACGTGGGGGACACCTCAGTCCTTTGCCTACGGTGGATTGACCCCATGGTATGTGAGCCCGGGAGCAGGAGCAGGAGTCGATGAGGGTGTTGGTTCATCGGGTGTAGGTATGCCTGGAGGTGGTGGGGGTGATGATGAGGTGATGATTGATCAGTAGCAGCAGCAGCAGGAGGAGTGATACTCCTTATCCTTATCTTTGTTTATGGTAGTTGATGTTGGTAGTATTGTTAGACGTTAGTAGTTGTTTTTATTGAGACACGGTTTATGAACTTGTATTGTTGGCCATAAGGTCGGATTGGCTATCTTGACCTTATTGCAGGAAGATTGGGAGTCGGGGCATCCTCCCGACTCAATTTATGTGACGGTCATGTATATATATGTTGGTTTATGACAGGTTGTGTAAGAAACTTGACCTGTAGGTACTCGACAGAGTACCCCGTACTCTATCGAGTAGCTGCAGGAAAGGAAGAGAGAAAGCATTCTGAACTCGGGCTACTCGATCGAGTAGCCAAGACACTCGATCGAGTAGCATGGCACTCGATCGAGTACCCTCACATACTCGATCGAGTAGCAGCACATTACTGAGGAGGTTTTCAAAAAAATTAAAAGTGTGCAATTGTTTTATAATTACAAGTTTGATATTTAACGTGGCTGTTAGTGCTTAATAACATCTGGGAACCGTTAATTTTATATGTTGGAAGTCGTGCTTGAGTTTTCTATGTACCTATTTGTAACAAGTAGTGAAGTGGTGACGATTTCTTGTTGTTTTTAATATTACATATGCCATATTTCCATCTATCCTTTGAAGTTACATCCTTTCACACATTTGGACATACGATGTTAACATGCTTTATCAGCGGCGGCTAGTTATTCCAGTGGTTTGTGTATGATTTCTAAGTATCGAGTACATAGTTAGTGAGTAATGTCCATAACAAGTAATATGGTTCTTATTTAATGTAATGCTGCTAGTCATAGGAAAGGTGTCTGATAATTTTCGACGGTGAACTTCGGGGACGAAGTTCCTTTTTAGAGGGGAAGAGTAATGTCGCGAAAGGAAAAGGCTGTTTTGAATTATGTTTTGCTTGTTTATAATGTTTTGTTGGCATGGTGTCTTGCTTTAATTACAAATTTCTGAAGTATATGTGATTACTCTAGTTCTTTAAAGTGAATGTGGTGGTATGTTTCAAGGGACGATCATGAAGAAATAGTTATGGTGCAATGAATCGTAATTGAATCACGTTGTTGAGTAACATGGTGGCATTAGTTGTACGGCATGAAAGTTGATGTGAGACATGTTCCGGATTGATAGTTTGATAGTTGTTACCATATGTTGGGTGATCGTGGATTGTGCTTCGCATTGCGAGATTGATGTTTTATATATATATAGAGTAACGGTTGACAGTGATAATGTGCGTATGATAGTAGTAAGAGTCGTTGCGACCAAAGCGGAGGCAGTGATGATGATGACATTGGGGGGGGGGGAGATGGTATTTCTGGGAGTCATGACTTGAGTAGGAAGAATGGTAATGTCGTGTTTTCCCGTGTTTTGTATGTTGGGATAGGTGAGTTGAACTTCGGGGACGAAGTTCTTTTAAGGGAGGAAGATTGTAATACCCGCCCTTTTGGAGATCCTTTGACCAGTGTTGACCGACCTTGGGAGCGGGAATAGTCCTAGAAAGACGTACCAAAGTTATCGTGGGTTACGAGTTGGGAGTGGTACTCGATAGAGTAGAGGCTACTCGATCGAGTAGCTTAGTTACTCGATCGAGTATGGGGTTACTCGATCGAGTAGGTTGGGTACTCGATCGAGTATCGAGTTTGCAGCGAGGGTTTTATATCGCGTTTTGTTAAATCCGCAAATCATTTCCGCCTCTTTTCTTCCATCCATCAGTCGCCTCTTTCCCTTCCCTTCACCACAAAACCTCCATGGAAGCCGTTTGAAGGTCCTTGTGCCTTAGGAGAGCGTAGCTTGAGTCGGGTAGCGGCCTTTTGCCGGGTTTCTCCTTATAGGTATGTCATAATCATCATCACTTTTCCCATCGTTGCGATTAGGGTTTGCTTGATAGTAATAGATAGTTGTTTTGCCCTTACAGGCTTTGCTTGGTTGCTGGTTATGGCATGTGTCGGCGTGGATTGGTTGCGGTTGCGTAAAGGTAGGTTCGCCTACTCAGTTTCTGTAGATAGTCTAGTGTGTCGATCGTTGTATCGTTGCTGTTGTGTTGTGATTGCGGTTGTGTGACGGTATGTAGACGATTGTGATTGTGATTGTGATTGTTTGTCTGTGGTTCTCGAGATGCGTTCTCGGCTGAGTGGAGTCACTTGCGGGAGTGGCTTCACGCCCTGGTTTCGCCCTTCGTGGAACCCGCCACGGAAGGGGATGTGCACATTAATGGGACAGGGTTATCGCTCGGTATGATGAGCGGGGCTTAGGTGGGAACGGCTGCGGTCCCCCACTGGCAGGGCTGGTCCAGTGGATAGTCGGTGACGGAGATGGAGTGGAGTGCCTGATTGTGATTGATTGTGTTGTGTTGTTTTGTTAGTTGTGGTTAGCTTGGTTGTGTCTTATCTCAGTACTGACCTTGTGTGGTTGTCTTGTTTGTTTATGTGTCTGCCGTGATCCCCTATGGTGAGCAGTCTGTCTTAGCAGGTGTTGATGTGGTTGCTAGCTGGAGTCCGGGCAGGGATGAGTCGCCACGAGATTTAATAATTATAGCAAGTAGTCTTTGAGTTGTATCTTTTATATCATTAGTTAGATCTTTTATATCATTAGTTGGAAAGATTGATTCGTGTTATGGGTGATTTTATTAAAGGTCATGACCGTGCTTGTAGTAGTTTGATGTTTAGGAGTGTGAGAATATTTCACCAGTGTTGACAGTTGGATGATGATTTTATGAGTGTAAGTAAACTTCGAGGACGAAGTTCCTTTTAAGGGTGGTAGAATGTAACATTCCGTTTGATGTCTATGAGTGTCTCGATTTTGGATTTGATAGTGGATGATATTGTGGAGCTAGCAGCGTTAGAGGATGGTAGTTGGTTATGTATGGAGTTGGTGTCATGAGAGATATATATGTGGTGGATACTTTATCGTGAGTCATGTTAAGGAAGTAAACATAGTTGGTGGAGTGGGTGTTAAGAGTTCATGTTTTATGTTTGGTCGAGTTCTTGAGTTCTTAGCTATGTAGTTGTGTCTTAGTCAAGTTGGTAGGTTTGTTTTATGTATGGGTTGAACTTCGGGGACGAAGTTCTTTTTAAGGAGGGAAGACTGTAATAATACGGTTTTATGAGTCTATGAGTACTCTATCGAGTAGGCCTTACTCTGTCGAGTAAAGGTGTGTTGCGGTTTTAAAATAGTTTCTGACCTGTTGGGTACTCGATCGAGTAACCTTGATACTCGATCGAGTAAGGAGGCACTCGATCGAGTACCTCAGCTACTCGATCGAGTAGCTCGGTTGACGGGTTATGTTTTGACGGGTTTTGTTAATAATGCGGATTAGTATATATAATATGTCGTCATCTTTAGTAAACACTTTTATAAACCTAATTCAGTCAAAAAGGAGATTGAAACTACGTAGTTCGCTTCATTCGCATTATTGGCAAATCCCGAAGCTTGAGAGGTCGGATTTTATTGTTCTTTATACCTTTGTGATCCTTGCGTCGAGGGTAAGATCTACATACCAATTTTATAGTATTTCATTAAGTTTCGTTAAACCCTAATTTTGGGAATTGGGGGTTTTTATGATTTGTTAAGGTTAGATTGTGATTATGTGATTATGTGATAGAAGAAGGATTTGTAGAGGAGAGGTTTTGAGACACAATTTTGCTAGATCGTCGATGATTGTGTTGCTTTCCAGGTAGGGTTTCCCTACTCAGTATTACTTACATAATGTGTGGTGATTGTGCTGTAATTAGTGTAATTGGTTGATTCAGACGGTTGTTGATATTGTGATTGTGATTGTTTGTCTATGGTTCTCGAGATGCGTTCTCGGCTGAGTGGAGTCACTTGCGGGAGTGGCTTCACGCCCTAGTTTCACCCTTCGTGGAACCCGCCACGGAAGGGGATGTGCACATTAACGGGACAGGGTTATCGCTCGGTATGATGAGCGGGGCTTAGGTGGGAACGACTGCGGTCCCCCACGGCTGGGTCCGGTGGGATCGGTGACGGAGATGGAGTGGAGTGCCCGATTGTGTATGATTGCTTGAGTTGTGTTGGTTGTCTTTGATCTTGTTGTTATATAACTTGTGTAAATAGTACTGACCCCGTTTAAATGTTTTTAAAACTGTGGTGATCCATTCGGGGGTGGTGAGCAGTTATTGAGCAGGTATGATATGACGCGTATGGGATAGCTGGGATGAGTCATCACGTGGTAGCTAGAAGTCTTCCGCTGTGTTAGATGATGCTTTATAGCTTTGATAGTCTTAGCAGTAGACCGTCTGAGAATGTTGTATTTCAGTTTATCAGTTTTGGTTTTGATCATGTAATCACTTAAACTATATTTATTTTTAAAGTACGTTTCTTTATTGTCTTATGATTATCATTTCCTTGGGTAACCGAGATGGTAGCATCCTTCTACCTGAGTGGTCCTAGTAAGGCACTTGGAGTATGGGGGTGTTACATTGTCACACTCATCCTTCTCAATCATGTACTCATAAGATGGGGTAAGAAGGTCAAAAGAACGAAAATCAAGGGAAATAAGAGAGTCATCCCCAATTAAAGGGATAGATAAAGAAATGTCATCAAGGAATCTCTCAAATATGGGATCTCCAAAAGAAGTCAATATCGACAACATCATCATCACACTTCACCTCAAGGCTATCATCAAATATGTGTATACTCTCTCTTTCCCAAGAATATTTGAAAATAACATTCTCCTCCGCTTTCTCTTCACCACTCAAAGCATGCTCACTTTTACTACTAACTTCATCTACCATGTAAGCAAAAAGTGGGTTTTCTGTCATCGTCACACCACTCATTTCCTCAAAAATGGGGTTTTCATAAGTTTTCGTCAAGGAAAATCCAATTAATTCATCACTAACAATAGTAGGTAAAGCCTCAAATTCACTCTCTTTCTCAAGTTCACACAAACCAAAATCCTCAAAGTTCTTACTAAGAAGACTATTTGTCTCACCCAACCACATATCATCATCATCATCATCCATCACATTCAACTTCTCAAAGGGTAGGGATGTATAAGAGGAAGATGTATCAAGATCATGTTTCACATCACCATAAGATTCATAAGAAGATGAAAACTCATGAATATCATTCACAATGTCATGGGAAAAAGGAACATGAAGATTGAAAACATGAGATTGAACACAAGGCACATCCACATAAGAAGAGATGTTCACATTTCCACTTATAGCTAAAATAATCATTACATTTAAGTCTACTTTGTGGTCCTTTCTTAAATGTAGCCCAAATAAATTTTGATTCTCATTGGCATAACCCATGTTCTCAATTACATCTCTAGCCTTATCAACTCTTTACTTATCAAATGCCCCTACTCCGGATGATATAGTCACAAAATTTCTAAGAGAAGGAAGCAAATTATCAAAGAAAATAAGCATGACTTGGCAAGGTGATGTGGGGTAATATCCGTATAAGACCCTTAAAATTTAGGACTATAACGTAAATTTAACATGCAATTTTATGGTCATAAACGAAATACAATAAAAAACGATAAAGATTAAGAATCAACCTCGGGTCCTTTGATGTGCGGCGTAAAGAACAGAAATCAAAGTAGATTTCCTCCTAATCGTTGCACCCAAGACCGTCAGAGACTATGCCCCTTGTGCTAGAAAATGCTCTCTAATTGACTTGCAATATGGAGAGAGCTATTGTGAGGTTTTACGATGTGAGATCTAGGTTTTCAGAGGAAAATTCTCTCAAAACCTAATTTTTCTGTCAAAATGAGATGATTAGGTTACAAAAGAGAGAGAGCCTCTCTTTTGTATGCTCGGCCAACCGTGAGCCCTTATGGGGAAGTGGGCTTCCACTTCCTCTTAATTTTAACTCGTAGTTCGTCTCGAAATTACTAAAATGTATATGACGGGTTTTCAATTATAAATTGTCATCGGTTATCGGTTATTAACGTATCAACTGGTAACATGACTCAGTCAATATATTAATACATGTCCGACAAAGACAATATTGTATAATTAGATAAATTCAATATACATTAATTAAATATAAAACGTTTATATTTAATTTCCGAATTAACTGCTTAATTCATATTAGCCATCATTATTTAATCCGTATTAAATAATTATCTCAACATCGCGTTTGACTAATTACTAGTCAATAACTCCGACTAACTGTTTAGTCAACTTAGGCATCAACATGACTGTATTTTCATACCGTCACATCTCTCAAACGTATCCTATAGGTGTGACTTTTAGGGACCAGTTGATCACCGCCATCTGTATGACAATAACGTCAAACTTATCTAGCAAGCCAACCGTTATTGATAAACGTGGACCAACTGATTATAATGCAAAAGTATACCCTTTGATCCTTTTAGAGATTTATAAGTCCTTGCACTAACTGTAAAGGACACCAGCCCCAACAGGTGAAATACCATGGTGGGGACAAGCTCTCAACAAACCCTTAAACCTATACAAAGTCTCACTCAAAGTCTCAAGCCCGTCTTGTTGAAAATTATAAATTTCATGTTTCCTAAAGGGGGTTTTAATGGGAGGGTAAAACTTGTTTAAAAAGGCTTGAGCTAAGTCATCCCAAGTGCAAAAGGTGCTAGAAGGGTGAGAGCGTAACCATCTCTTAGCTTCACCCTTAAGACTAAAAGGAAAAAGTAGGAGTTTAATGGTTTGGTTCGATAATACTTCCTTCTTAACAAGATCACAATTTGCTTCAAAATTCTCTAAATGGTTAATTGCTTCGTCGCTCACTAAACCACAAAACACATCTTGCCGAATCAACTCAATAAGACCTATATCAAACTCATAATCAACTTTCACATCCCCAATATTAATAGGCCGGTTAATATGAGTGAGGTTCAGTCTACAATGATCGCGTATGCAAGACATGGTTATCTGTGCTCAAAGAAGTGAGAAAGAAGAGACAAGTCACAAGAAAACAAGTTATGCAATACTTAAGTAACATGCAACAAGTTTCATGTAACGAGTAACAAGTAAGAAATTGTAGATACCTCATTTCTACACCTTCCGCCTACCATCCAGTGATGATTGAGCAGCATGTTTGGTACGCGGAACGATTTATGACAGTCTGTAAGTTTATCGTCAAGTGATATCTCAAACACTTGTGTCTACCTCTTGGTTGTCAACTACGCACCGATACGGCCGTTTTGACAGTAATTAGAGTTCATTTGGAGTCCGGGTAAAAACCGCTTCATTTTCTAAGAAATCGTTTAAAATACCAAGTCGGAATGTTCTAGAATGTTCTGGATATTTATTCCTAAATTAAATTTTATATGTTTTGGTAAAATATATCCCATATATCATATTTTACGGAATAAGGAAGTACAGATCTACCGCAATTCCATAATAGAAACGCGGAAATCTTTCCTTCGCAGGAGGAAACCTTTGGGGAAATGATGCAGCAGGTGTTGCGCTTCTTGGAAGGACCGCAGCAGCGGCTGTGCCTCTTCTCCAGCCTGTTTTGGCTGTTTACGGAATAGTTCTGTGATTTCATTCCAAATTTTGTGTCATTCCAAAACTCTTCACATTTTTTTGGTATTGTGGACGCGGGCCCACGGGGGCGAAAAGCGAAGCAAACTTTTATTTATGTTTTGCATTTGTGGAGTCGCCACCAATTTATTGTGGAAAATTGGAAACCGTTCGAATACCTCGTGCCATGTCAAGACACAAAGTAGTGACATGAACACCAAGAACTCGTTACACTTAGCATTCTATGTCTAGAATGACTCTCGTGGATGCCAATGAACACAGATGTTCACAGAGATCTGGAGTAAGGGGTGAGAGTACGTATTAGGAAGCTCTTTTGATCGAACACCTAATCCCGCCCGCCTCGATAGCGGCCTCTACTAATGATTAGGGAAGTTATCTATACTCGATATATTGTCGATTATATGCATGCAATGCAACATCCATTGTTTTAATCCTAACATGTGAATTAATACTAAGTCGGTAAACACGTAACTAACATACAATTGATGTAGGGTTTAAGATTTATTACATGTGAAGACATACAAATCATACAATAAAAGAAATAAAGAATACAATAAATAAAATTACAATAATTACATCGGATTTATTGATTTATGTCGAAAATACATTTAAAATGGATGGTTTTAGAAAAGAAAGAATAAATAAACAAACGAACAGAAATTAGAGTGATAATACGAATAATAGTAAATTAAATACGAAATTAGTGAATTAAGTCGAGGCAAAACGGGAGTTCAGAGACAGAACTCAACCAGGAACAGGCGCAGCAGAGCTGCGTCCCTTGGAAGAGGCGCAGCAGTCGCTGCGTCTGTTCCTTGGCTCAGTTCTAGCTGTGAAGTCGGAATTGCAAGTTGTTAATGTTCGTTGGTGAATTTAATGATCGATTAATATTATTTGACTCGGATAGAAGTGATTAACATATTATTTACATATGATTAAGGTCATAAAACATGAACAAAATTAATTAATACGAATTAAATACAAGATACAAGGTTAATTAATGATTTAAACAAAGTAAACAAAATTAATTAGGTTAAACAAGTTATTAATGGCGAATTAATGATGGTGACGATGAATAACCGGTGCAAATATATCAAAGATGAATTCCAGAGATTCAATATTGATGAATCGAATCTCTAAAACCCGAATTTGATTTTAATGACGAAAACCCGCAAATATGAATTACTTGGGATTTAAGTCGGAGTTTAATGACGAATTAAATACTGATGATGATGAATAATTTACAGATCAAATTATTATGTTCAAATTATTATGTCAAAGAAACAACGAACAAAAGAAAAACAAACGGATTAACAAAATTCGAAGGAAGAAGAAAGGAAGCAGAAACTGCGGCAGCCTCACGAAGAGGCGCAACAGGTGCTACGTCCCTTCGAAGAGGCGCAGCAGTTACTACGTCTTTTCTCGACGTCTGTCTCCTGATAATTCGTAAAAAAAGGTTTTAAAATATGGTTTTACAAATCGGTTTTAAGAATACTTTCGACATAAATCTTACATTAATGATTACAATAAATAAAGAACAATATTAAAATAAGGATTTACACCCTCAGACTTACATGTTTGACAAAACGAGATGAACTAAGTTAACGTTTAGTGATGCTCGACTCGAATGTACGACGAAAGTGCCCTCTAAGAGGAAAACGAACAAAGTTGATTAATGATTATTAGTGTGGAGTTGGTCAAATTGGTCAGTCATGCAAAACGAGGCTGGTACTCAGAAAGATCCGAGCTTACGTGGTCGAATGTTCAAGCACGTAGACGCCAAAAAGTAAGAACGTGGTCTAGAATGCAAAGGGAGAAGAGAAGGGCGGACACTCGCGTGAGAAATATTTATACTAATCACACGAAGGAAGTAGGGTTTTCGGAGAAACTTTGGAAGTGAATCTCAAAATGATATGAAAAATACGCAGAAAAGGACTGAGGAAGAGGCGCAGCAGGCACTGCGTCTCTTGGAAGAGGCGCAGCACTTGCTGCGTCCTTTCCTCAGTGGTTTCCTCATGCGGAAGAAAGATTTCCGTGTTTTATTATGGAGAAGTGGATTAATCTCGTTTCCTTAATATTTTATGTGAATATTACGGGAGATATTTTACCAAAGATTAAAAGATTGGAAAATATGGAATAGAAATATCCGGAACATTCCAGAACATTCTGACTCGGCATTTTAAACGGTTATTAGAAAATGAAGACGGTTTTTGGTCCAGACTCCAAATGTACTCTAATTACTACCAAAACGACCGTATCGGCGCGTAGATGACAATTAAGAGGTAGACACAAGTGTTTGAGCGATCACTTGATGATAAACATACGAACTGTCACAAATCGTTCCGTATACCAAACATGCGGCCCAATCATCACCGGGTGGTTTGCGGGAGGTGCGGAAATGAGGTATCTACAGAGCCCCCACTTTGACTGAGGCTTGGACAAGGCGAAAGTCAAAGTATAGCCATCAGGTCAATCGAAGATTACAACCTGACGACTATGGCGACGCGAGGCGGCTCAAGGGGTCTGAGCCAAGGACCTGTCGCCGGGAACATTTTAGAGTCTGTCGACTTCCGGGGAGGGTCGTTTAAAGTCCATTAGACTACGTAAGGAGGCTCGCCAGCCATAAGAAGAGACCATACTGTGAGATCCCTGAAAAAATCTCCTTTTTTGAAAATAGGTAATAAGTGGAGTCGCCAGTAGGTTTTATAAAAAACATACAAAAATAAGGTTAACGGAAAAAAGCCCCTTTTGATCCCTGGTATGGGGACTGATCCGTCACTCCAGCCTGAACCAAAGATTGCGGATTCGGGGGTAAAGGTACGATCAGGGAAGGTGTTAGGCACCCGGACCGCCCATCAATACTGACGGCCTCTACTATTTATTTGTAATATTATATATTTGACGAAAATAAGACAGAAAAAAGAAAGTTAGTAACAAACTTTATACAATTATTTACAAAACAAATTAATAGGTTAGTTTATGCAATAAAATAGAGAATTTAAATAAAAGGACAATAAAAGAATTAGATAAAAAGAAAGAGCAAAGAAAACTTATTTGATGTCGGTACCCTCAGGCCTATGTGGATGTTGACTATTAATGAAAATCGACTTTGTCGTAAATTATTGGCTCTTATGCGCTTATATGAAAGCTGGGACAATTTATTGTGTGTGGTTTGATTTGAAACTGGGATAAGATATTTGAGACGGTAATTTGTATGAGAGTATAGAATATGGGACTGGTTTGATCTTGGCTATCGGTATTAATTTTGTGCTTCGTCCTCTGGAATATTTTTGTGTCCTCCGTATATGCGTATGTCCTCCCCTTCAATGGTCATGGTCTTGGATTATTTATAGTAACTCTGGGTTGGAGTTTGTGGATCACTAGAATTTGTCAAAGATAAGAATTTTGACAGTTTCACTAACTTTCCACCATTCGGATTCGTAATACAACGTAACTCATATACCATGGGCTCAATATCTATCTTTACTCTGTCGTTGACTTGTTGATAGCTGGATTAACCGAGTGGTACTTGTCTTCTAATTTCACCGACATATTTCTTTAATTAATGGGCCGGCCACTTTCCATATCTCTATCCAAATAACACAGTGCTTCTTTATCTTTCTTGACTTTTGTGTGTTCGGCCCATACATGTAATCTCATTTGACTCGATTTGGATCGGCTTATAGTTAATAAAATGGTTGACGGAATGAATGGAATATAGTGAGCTTAAAGATGGTCTCATGCCATTTCACCGAAAATCAAGCGTAAAGAGCCAATAATTATAACTTTGTCAATTTTCATTTAGTCATTTGGTTTTGGCCTCATCATCGGGTACCCATAAGGCTAGGTAGACATTTTGAGGTGTCTACAGAAGCCCCCACTTTGACCGAGTCTGAGTAAGACGAAGGTCAAAGTAGTCCTCGGGGAGAGATAAAGGATAAGAAACGTGGGCCTCTTATATTACCTGTCTGGAGTAGCTGCGATCTGGATATAGAGGATCATAAAACTTTGTTTTATGACTGGACTGGAAGCTGGCATGACAAAACTTTGTTTCGCCGGTCTGGAATCTGTATCTGGTATAGCTAAACTTTGTTTAGCTTAAAGGTGAGATCGTGAAATCGATTTCCCAACTCGGTTGCGTATCGGGCCCGCCGACCAAGGGATGTTTCTTAGTTTTGCGGGTGGACAAAACGTGAAATTGTTTAGCTTCGCAGTGAACGAAGGGATGGTTAGTTTCGCAGTGAACGAAATCGATTGCTTTGCGGGTGAACAAAGTGGATTATTCCGCAGTGAACGGAATGAGATTGCTTAGCTTCGCAGTGAACGAAACCGGATTTGCTTAACTTCACGGGTGAACGGTCGGGATTAGAACACAAAATTTGATTTTATGAACTAGGACGCGTGTCGAGTTCCCGACCAAGGTATTTCAAAATTTTATTTTGAAAAAGGATTGCGTGTTAGAGCCCGCCGACCGAGGAATTTCAAAATTTTATTTTGAAAAAGGATTGCGTGTTAGAGCCCGCCGACCGAAGGAATTCAAAATTTTATTTTGAAAAGGATTGCGTGTTAGAGCCCGCCGACCGAAGGAATTTCAAATTTTATTTGAAAAAGGATTGCGTGTTAGAGCCCGTCGACCAAGGAATTCAAAATTTTATTTTGAAAAGGATAGATTTGAAAATCGTAAAAATTTATTTCACGAAATGGGCAAGTTCAGAAAATTTTATTTTAAGGCTGGATCGTGTTAGGGCGCAAACCAAGGATTTGAAAATTGCAAAATTTTATTTTGAAAAAAGACTAAATTTGAGAATTGTAATTATTTTGACTGAAAGTCGAGAAATACATTGTGAAATTCCTTATGAGGTGGACCTGTTTCAATAACGTGTCTCACAATTGAAATAGGAATTAAGGACTTATCTTCACAAAATTTGGGAGAGAGAAATCATCTTTTACTTCCTGCATACCCAAACGACCAAACTTCCCACCTTTCCTGATTGATTTTCTTCAATTCATTTGTTCTTAGCTGTTCTTTTTTTTTTTTTTGGGTTCAGTCGTCTATTATTGGTTACCAGAGAAAACCAAATCAACACGATTCTTCAAGCAAGTGAAATTAGTGCTAATTGCTGTCATTCGAGCACCTGAATGGGATGAATTAGCGTGGGTTGCGCCATCATTGCAGCGCAGGATCGGCGACGAGTGACTGTTGAGCCGCCATTTTAGCCCCCGATTGGCGATCGGATGACTGATGATGGAGGCCCATCGAAGTAAGTACCTCTTTTTGTTTGTCGATTGATGTTTTTAATTTATGCTCTTTAAATGATTGCTGAAATGTACTATCCTGATTTGGGACAGCAGCTGTGCCGTCGTAGCCATCGTCTGAGCAATAGATTGGTGACGAGTTGACTGATAAAGGAGCACCGTCGAGCCTCTTGGCTGTGATTTTGATCGGATTTCCATTCTTGCCTTCAAGCTCCAAATCAGATCGTAAGCATTCTGTCTCTTGACTGACTTCAAATTCATGCTTTTTTTTTTCGTTCCGTATTTTCACTGGTCAAGTCGTATGCTTGATGATTGAACTGATAATTTTACTGGTGTCTCGCGAATCAAGTAGTGTGCTTGATAATGAGACCGAACTGATAGTGCGATTGTGATACTAAAACCAAGTTTACCATTTCCTTACTGGTCTTATGAATCAAGGTGTGTGCTTGACTGATAATATGATTGAATTGAAGTTATGCTCCTTTTTTATTTTTTATTTTTATCTCTAAATCAAGTTGTGTGCTTGATGATACGACTGGACTGATAGCGCGATTACGACATTAATGCAGACGATTTATGATATTGATGATGTATAAATAGTATGCTGACAATGCTAATGATATATGCTGATGCATGATGCTCACTTACTTACGACAACAAAGACTACACTAGCCAATTGACAATGCATTCTTTCTAAAATAGACCATAGAAACCTACTACATCTCATTTCTAGTCCTGTTAAATTTTTTTTACCAAAAACGCGCTACTGCATGATCTGGGAAAGGGACAGAGTACTCTAGTCCTAGCTGCTTAGGTGTTGTGCCTATTGAATTGTCATTGCTTTGTAAGTCCTTAGAACTTTTTTTTGTCAGGGCTGTCGTCTAAATGTAGTCAAACATATGCGCCGAGTGTTTCCCTATGCCCCCGGTCTTAACTTGGTCTTAACTGACTCTTCACTCTATGTTTTGTGGTAGCCCCCTGTTCAGGTATTTCCTTCTGTCCTTTTTTTTTTTTTTTTTTTTTTTTTTTTGACCTGGGGTGGGTGCCATTTTTTTTTTTTCACCTTGGAATTTGAGATTTATATTGTAAAATGAGTTTTGCCTTCTTTATAGTAACAAGCTCGACTAATTACTCAAAACTAATACTATAGAAACAAAATACTTATGTGACCGTATAAACTTAGTGTACATCCCCCGAATTCTTAGATGCTAAACGAGGGTGATAAATGGAATGGAGTAGAAGGGTCTATGGTGTTAGAAGACACTGGAGATCTGTGTGCCTTTCTCACTCACCTAAATGAATGAAAGGATCGTCCCAAGAGGTAAGGAGACAAAGTAACTGTGGATTGACTCGTCTGAGAGATGAAAAAGTGACTACTCTGCAATTTGATTGCAAATTTGACTGGATTTTTTTTTTTTTGTCTTTTTTTTTACTGGAACTTTTTTTTTTGTCTTTTTTTTTTTTTGAGAGACTTTTGACATTTGATTAAATAAATTGCAACTTTTCCTGGATTTTTTTTTTGTCTTGTGAATTTTTGCCTTTTGACATTTGAATTTTTGAGTCTTTTGAGACTGTAGTTGTGTCTATTTGAGATCATAATTTCTCTCCTTGAATATTTGAGAGTCTTGAAGCTGGATTTTCTGCTTGAACTTGTATTGGTATTTAGACTCATGTCTTAAGTTCATTCTAAGGGACTAGTGGTCACCTCTCTTGGTTTAACAGCACGGAGTGCGCGCTCCCGTGTCTTAGTTGGTATGTTTGGACACAGGTGTACTGAGAATATGGTTTGAATAATTTTGAGCCAGTTTTTTAGCATCAATGGAAATGGATGGACAATTGCTAAAACGGTGGATCATGTGAGTTTGTGCTCATCTGATAGTCTGAGATATGGGAAGTTAGACAAATTTGGTAGAAAGCAATTTGTGCTTATTTGGTAGTCATGGAAATTTGACGAATCGGGTAGAAAGATGGAGTCTCCAAACCTATAGGTCACCTAGTTAGAGACACGGCGATCAAGGAATTATCACACCACAAAGATGGAAAAGATGGTCTAGTGCACGCCTCGTTTAGGTGACTCTAAGAGGTCATCGATCTACACTAAAAAGATACGATCTAAAGTATTTCAAGTCTATTCTACTAGTTAAGGGTAAAAAGTAGAACAAGTGACTAATAAAAATGACATATGCTCTTCTTTTATTTATGCAACTCAAAAGAGGACTAGGATGGTCCTATGTTAATTAGACACCTATGTAAACTAGTTTTTTTTTAGGTAACGTTAGGAATACTCGTATGAGATTATGATTATATGAATGAATTTTCTTGTTCTATTGACATGTTTGTTCTTACTCTTAGTTTTTTTTTGTACATATGCAACTGAGAAAGGACTTGGATGGTCCTAAAGGAACTACATGTGAGTTGGTATTATCTAGTCTTCTTGTACCCTTCTTTTGTTCCCAAGCTAGAGTGGCTAATAAAATTAGGGTCTTGTTTACTCCTCCCTATCCCGGATCATGACATCTTAGCTCAAGAAAATATTTTTTTTTTTATAGCAGACATGACTAAAATGGAGAAATGTATTGAATGTACATGTATACGATGCTAGCTAAGACCTGAATGCAAGTACCTATTTTTTTTTACATGCTCAGTGTTATTGTTGTACTTTTACTTTTGCTGTACTGGACCTATTATATGCAAATGCTGAATGTTGGACGCGTGTAACGAAAACGCAGGACGGTGAGTGGGTCTGAGCTGCTTAGATGTGAATAATGCATGCTCTACTGGTGATGCTATATGCAGATGCTTACTATATTTACAAAAGGAAACCTTAAATGTGTAGGGACTCAATGCAGGGATGGACTGACGGACAAACTGACGGAGTGTAATGTGCTATGACAGTGGCGGATGCATATGCATGATGCAAGTATGTTTAGAAAAGGACAATCCTAATGTGATGTCTCAGTATGGTGACTCTAACTCTAATGATCAATTGCAAATGTTTTGGACTTTATTAATATTATACGAAGCTCAAAGGACTGTCTATTACAGCTCGGTGTATACATGTCTGTTTTTTTTTTTTTTTTTTTTTTTAAAATTAATTATGGTTATGGGAAAGATATATCACCCAAAGATAAATTACACGACCCAAAAATAAATCAAGCAGGACACATCAAAACATGACCTAGACAAAGGTTCTACGGGATCTATGGTTAGGTTTATGGTTGATAATTAGGTACTCACAACATTAAAATACCCGAGGGTATCTCTCATTTTTTGTGCTCCCCGGTCATATGGACCAGACGAGTTGCCAAAACACGACGTCATGAGGTGGAAAATATGTGTAAGGCCTAGTCGGTCGAATGGACCTTCTAAGTATACAACATACTTCCCGAGGGTAAATTAGGGTAGCTTAGATGGCATAATATTGACTTACGGAGAGCCTATGCCTTTTTTGTCTTATATATACAATAAAAAGAAGTAAATCGTAGAAAGAGACAAAAAGAAAGAAAAAGGTTAGTGCATGAACAAGTAATAAACGAAAAAAAAACCATATTGTTAATCCATGTAAAACCAATCATTTAAGCTTTTCTTTTAGTACTTGTTTTAAGTTTGTCTTCTGTGAAGCTAATGTGCACACCATGCACGCATGCCACAACCGTGTTCATTAAACTTTCGACGCACAAAATATAATTAACGGGTGAACACAATTTGTAACAATTAAGTCCTTGTCATATTTATTAAAAAAAGTCAAATATATAAGATTATAAATAAATTTCAAGTCTTACCCGCTTATTAGTCCCCAGCGGAGTCGCCACTGTGAGATCCCTGAAAAAATCTCCTTTTTTGAAAATAGGTAATAAGTGGAGTCGCCAGTAGGTTTTATAAAAAACATACAAAAATAAGGTTAACGGAAAAAAGCCCCTTTTGATCCCTGGTATGGGGACTGATCCGTCACTCCAGCCTGAACCAAAGATTGCGGATTCGGGGGTAAAGGTACGATCAGGGAAGGTGTTAGGCACCCGGACCGCCCATCAATACTGACGGCCTCTACTATTTATTTGTAATATTATATATTTGACGAAAATAAGACAGAAAAAAGAAAGTAACAAACTTTATACAATTATTTACAAAACAAATTAATAGGTTAGTTTATGCAATAAAATAGAGAATTTAAATAAAAGGACAATAAAAGAATTAGATAAAAAGAAAGAGCAAAGAAAACTTATTTGATGTCGGTACCCTCAGGCCTATGTGGATGTTGACTATTAATGAAAATCGACTTTGTCGTAAATTATTGGCTCTTATGCGCTTATATGAAATTGGGACAATTTATTGTGTGTGGTTTGATTTGAAAGCGGGATAAGATATTTGAGACGGTAATTTGTATGAGAGTATAGAATATGGGGTGGTTTGATCTTGGCTATCGGTATTAATTTTGTGCTTGTCCTACGGAATATTTTTGTGTCCTCCGTATATGCGTATGTCCTCCCCTTCAATGGTCATGGTCTTGGATTATTTATAGTAACTACGGGTTGGAGTTTGTGGATCACTAGAATTTGTCAAAGATAAGAATTTTGTGAGTTTCACTAACTTTCCACCATTCGGATTCGTAATACAACGTAACTCATATACCATGGGCTCAATATCTATCTTTACTCTGTCGTTGACTTGTTGATAGCTGGATTAACCGAGTGGTACTTGTCTTCTAATTTCACCGACATATTTCTTTAATTAATGGGCCGGCCACTTTCCATATCTCTATCCAAATAACACAGTGCTTCTTTATCTTTCTTGACTTTTGTGTGTTCGGCCCATACATGTAATCTCATTTGACTCGATTTGGATCGGCTTATAGTTAATAAAATGGTTGACGGAATGAATGGAATATAGTGAGCTTAAAGATGGTCTCATGCCATTTCACCGAAAATCAAGCGTAAAGAGCCAATAATTATAACTTTGTCAATTTTCATTTAGTCATTTGGTTTTGGCCTCATCATCGGGTACCCATAAGGCTAGGTAGACATTTTGAGGTGTCTACACATACCTGAAATTCCTTAAAACTCCAGGGGAAACAAAACGCGATATTGGGAGAAGGCAGCAGGACGTAGTTAGGAACTGCTGGGAGAAATCTGCTTGGGTCGGCTTCAAACAAACTTCGGAAGAGCTTGGGGTCAATGTTGATCTCCATGTGTCAAGAGGGACGATTGCCTGTCCGTAAACTTTCGCTGGGGGAACATAATCGGGAACTTATCTCCATGTCTCGAGAGGGACGATTGTCTGCATCGTGAACTCTCACCGGGGAATATAATAAAGGTGTGTCGAAACACCTGTCAGAGAATACTCGCTCATTGTGACAAGCAAGGTCTTGGTAAAAAACATGACGACAGTTTGCAGTTGGCTTGGAAATGCGGGTCCGGGCGAAGAATAATTGTCAAATGGTCCAAATATGTGATATGGCATTGATACGTGCCTAATATATAGTCTTTTTGGCCTATTTCAGCACGTATTTCTATGCTTTTCTATACTATTTTTATAGTATTTTGCCCCGAATTGGCTACTTTGGTGTATTTTGTCCTTTTTGTAGGAATGATCGCGAAAGTGGTGGAACCATACTCCTTTTCGTCCTTTTTGCATGCATTTAGAGGAGACGGGATTGACCCGAGTGAGTTCTTGCATTTGGAAGCGTCGTGGCACGCACTACGAGGCACTTGGGTGAAGACGTGAGCCGGCGAAGATAAAAGTACTCGATCGAGCTATCCCTTGGTCGATCGAGTGATTTCTAGACCCCCTGGTACTCGATCGAGCTATCCCTTAGTCGATCGAGTAAGCTACACATGACCAAGTCCTCGATCGAGTAAGAAGCTGGTCGATCGAGGGACTTCTCTTTCGAGATGATGGTCGATCGAGTGGTTTAACCCACTCGATCGAGAGGTTTTCGACGTTATGGGCTTTAATCAGTCCATGCTTTACTTATTTCCGCATAAACTCTTGGTTGTTTTGGCTATTTAACCTATGATTTACTAGGTTAATAGCATCTCCTTTTTTATCGAATCTTCTACACTAGAAAACTACTGCTTCCTTCCTACGTTACTTTTTACTTTCGACTGCTACTCTTATTTTTGGGATTGCTTCATTGAATTTCGTGTTCTTTACGCCGGAATTTGCTTGGATTGTAATTCCTCCCTTCTCTTTATTAATAAGAATTACTTGTTGCTTTAATTTCTCGTTTATGTTATCATTTCTCTTTGCCCTAATTTTCATTATTACGTTTTATCATTTATTCATTATGTTCTCTGCTGGAAATTTATCTGCTGTTAGTTTAATTACCGACATGAGTAGCTAAACCCCTTTCATGTTGGGATTAGGGAATCTGGTAGTAGAAAAATGACGCGTAGTGAATGAATTGGACGAATTGATTACGAGACTCGTCCTATAGCAATTTAACTGTAATTCCCGACCTAGTTGAGTGCACGCTTCTATGTCACCCATTAAATTGGCTACAATTAATCCTGGATCGAAAGATTGGACTAAATAGGCTGCTATAAATGATGGACGCCCTAATGAGGACGAAAGTTAAGTTAGTGGTATTTTAGGGTAGGAAGTGGACCGAAATGACCTTCTAACATCCGTCTCACATTAGTTAAATCGAGTCATTTTCTGCGAGTTGTTGGACTACCGTAGTGAACCGAAATCCCGACATGTCCATCTCTTCTTGATAGTTAAATCATAATTTCTTGCTTTTATTACTCTTAGTTTAGAATCAATTTTAATCAAACCCCTCATTTGTTACCATAGGATTAGAATAGACGACTATAATTGCATTTCCTCCTGTGGATTCGATACTCGACTGCCTCTGCTACATTTTAGTTGAGACCGTTAGGTTTTATCTTTGATAGGGTTGCGATAACCGTGTCAAATTTTGGCGCCGTTGCCGGGGAGGCAATTGTTCAATTTTATTAGTTGTTTCGTTTTAATCCTGTTTCGGTCTAAGGGACACCCGTTCCTTGGACTATTCTCATTTCTTGTTATAGTTTCTTCTTATGCGCAGGTCGCAAGGTGGTCCACTACTACCGTTTGATCCTGAGATTGAAAGATCTCTGCACGTAAAGAGGAGATTGTTCCAAGATCAACAGTCAGAGGAAGAGTCCAGTTCTCGTTCCAATTACTACGAGAACGAACTGTTCGAGGACAACCCACCGTCTTCTCCGTTTCTACTTCATCGGTTGAAACCGTCACTTTTCCGGACATTCCGAGATGGCCGAAGAAGCGACCATTGCTAGTCACTCGAACCTACGGCGAATCTCTCTACAAGGGATTCACGTTACCGGGGAGGCAAGAAAATTTGAGCCAAAGCCGTCCCTTATAAATTTGGTCGAGAGGAATCTATTTGGGAGCGCAAATGAAGATGCGACCAAGCACATGGAAATATTCATTGATTATTGCAGTTCCATGTCTCCACCAACTGGCGTGACTCGTGACCAAGTGAAAGAAACCATGTTCATTTTCTCACTCGCGATCTTTGCCGGGGAGTGGTATAGGGATTTGGACCGGGCGGTGAGGGGATAACGACGGAATTCGCTAGCTTTGGCGTTTTACAAGAAGTATTTCTCCGCTTCAAAGACTATCGCCATTAGAGCTCAGATAACGAGCTTTAAACAAGGGCCCGACGAGACCTTCCACGAGGCATGGGTTCGATTCAAGAAGCTAGTGCGCACCATACCGCACCATGGGATCGAAAAATGGAGCTTGTGCAACCATTTTTATAATGGTTTATATGATGATCACAGGGCCGTTTTAGATGTCACGCAATGGCCGTTTTTCTTTGAAAACTTGGGAGCTACCAAGGGGTGGAAGATCATTGATGATCTGGCCACCCATAAAGTTGAATATGGGAACTCGAGAGGAAACCAAATAAGAGCCGCCGAATCTACTGTCGCGGCACTTGAAGCCCTCTTTGCAAGGTTTGACAAGTATGAGCTAGGAGGGGTTTCTAAGGGGGCATGTACCAGGTTAATCTTTGTGACGAGACGATCCTTTCGTCTGTAGGAGATGCGGAGGAGAGGACATGTCTCGGATCATTGTCCCGATCCTTTTGAGCAATGCGGCGCCTTTCAACATTACAGCGGAACAACGGTTACTACGAGCCGAATATCCATCCCAATTTGAGGTGGAGCAATCAGAACGTGCTCAACCCCACGGCTCCTCCAACGCAGCAACCATACATTCCTCCACACCAGAAGCAACAAGGCTATCAGAAGCCTCCATCCTTCAACCCTCCTAACCAAGGTGCATCATCCTCTAGTGGGGTGAGTGAAATGAGTGAATTGAAGTCTATGGTGCAAGCCATATCGAAGCAATTGCAGCTGAATGATCAACAAAATCAACAGCAAATCGCGTCACATAAGGCACTTGAGATTCAAGTTGCCCAACTTGCTGCAAATCAATCCTCGAGGAAGCCGGGTCAATTACCGACTCAAAATGAGAAGAACCCACATGAGACGGTAAACCTGATCGAATTAAGAAGCGGTCTTTCTTATGAGGGACCAGAAGTGAAGAAATCAGACCCGAAGATAGCTGTAACTGATGATGAACAGTGTTCTGTCAAGAAAAAAGGGCTCACGACAAGGGAATTGCTCGATCGACTAAAGGCTGGTGCTCGATCGAGTGAAAATGGTGAGGGAAGCCCTCGATCGAGTGGTTGCTCTGCTCGATCGAGTGAACAGGAAGCTGAGAATGGTCAATCGAGTGGTAATGTTACTCGATCGACTGATTTTGATGAGCACATTTCTCGATCGAGTGACAATGATGACGGGAAGCTTATTCGAGAGCCTGCTAGTGCTCGTTTAAGCGAGAAATCACCGGAAAGACCTCATTCGAGAGGTAAGAGGCGTCCAAAGGATACCGAACTTGCACCAGAAGACACTTTGGAAGCGAGAAACAAGGGACTCGAGATACCTATCACGGTTCCCTTCCCGAGGCGGCTGCAGAATACCAAAGTTAATCAATAGTTCGACAAATTTGTTGAACTTTTGAAGAACTTGGAAGTTTCCGTGCCATTCACTGAATTGCTGACTAAGGTACCCTCTTATTTAAGATTTATGAAAGAAATTTTAGCACGTAAGAGGACTATAAATGATGAGTGGTGAGACCGTAGCTTTGGCGAGGTGGGGTCAGCCCTATTTCAAAATAAGTTACCCCCTAAGCAATCAGATCCGGGTAGTTTTTCGATTCCGTGTCACATCGGTATGCAGTTGATTGATAATGCGCTATGCGATCTAGGCGCTAGCGTAAGTGTCTTACCTTTGTCTTTGGCTAAGAGACTTGGTTTGACAAAACTGAGTTACACCAACATGACCGTCCAGATGGCCGACCGTAGTCTGTCACGGCCATTAGGTATTGTAGAAGACGTACCTGTTCAGATAGGGAAGTTCTTTATTCCCGTCGATTTTGTTGTCTTAGATATCCCCGAAGATGCACACACCCCTATTATTTTAGGGAGACCATTTCTATCCACTGCCCGTGCAGTGATAGACGTCAGTGGGAAGACTTTGACATTTCAGGTAGGGGATGAGGAGCTGATTTTTCATCAGTCCAAGCTCCGGAGAGCTCCCATGCAAGTTCAGCCTTGCAATGCTCTTTCTTCTATTGTTCCTATTGTTGACGCTCCAGATGAAAATTTGGAGAATATTGCTGTTATTGTTGACCCTCCGCCTCAGATTGAGAGCAAGAATGAGACAAGTTCGTCTGTTGTCCTTACTGCAGGTACAGATGAAAGCAAGAATGGGACTGTCAAAGGACGTGGTTTGGCCATTATCAATCAAAGTGGCAGCAAGGATGCCAAAGAAGATGACAGAGGAGCGAGAACGAAGAAAGTTCGGACCTACATAGATTGGAACTACATTCCTCCTACTGTCGCAAATGGCGATTCGAATTCATGGAAGATGAAGAGGTCGGTCAGTATCGCTGAGGTGACGTCCTCCAGTCAGAAGCCCACGAAGGGGCTACTGAAAGCTGATGAGAATTAAACGGGGAAATGCCCCGTGTAACAAATTGTAATAGACAATTCGTTTGAATTTCTTTTAAACTTTGTTTTATTACGTTTTAATTAGGACAATTAGTTAGACATTTTTTTTAGCAGAAACTAAGACTATAGACTGTATTTTCTGCGTATTTGGTATTTTGGGATGTGTTTGGACGTGTTTTATGCAGGTTTGGGGAAGTTTCACGCACTTCGAGGAAGTAAAGACGGAAATCCAAAAGTCTACAAGAGGAAATCCTCGATCGAGTACTTTATGTACTTGATCGAGTGGAAATTGGTTCGATCGAGCTGTAGGGTTACTCGATCGAGAAAGGCCAAGGAGGAACAGGTCGATCGAGGGGATGCTTACTCGATCGAGCATAGGGGACATTAAAAGTCCTCGATCGAGTGATTTAAAAACCACTCGATCGAGTGGTATGAACAGGACACGGGAGTTTTCTTTCTTAAAACTCTTATTTTCCTAATTCTATTTTCATTTCACCCTAATTCCGTCTAACCCCCTCCCTAATTGCGATTTTCACTCCCCCAAATCCCCATTTTCTTGCCCAAAATCACCAAATCCGTCACCTACATTCCATTGCTAGCACTTTAATCTTCAAAAGCCCCTTGTTTTCCCTCTCATTTGTGTTCATCTTCACTGTTTTTAAAGGGAATTAGGGTTTGCGGTTTTTCGATTAAAATCCGCCTTTTTTGCTTGGTTATTTGAAGTTTAATTGCTTTTATAGGATCATCATCATCAAGTAAGTGTTTCATTCACACTCTTTGCATTTTCTCTTCGATTAATTCGAATTTCTTGAGGTGATCTTGAATTAGGGTTCGAAAAATCCATGTCTAGTCGATTTTTTTCGATTTCATTGTGTTTATACACCCTTAATTAGATTGTTGATGATCTTATCGCAATTCCTCGCTGTTGTTACATGTTTAATTCGAAATTTGCACGAGATTCCGCGACTAGGGCTTCTCAGTCGAATTTTTCGACTGCTAGACGGTTTTTATGCTGCCATGCTTGGTCTAACTGCAGTTCTTTCCTACTTGTTGCTGCTGTTATCTGTTTTTCCGTCCCCTATCGCCACTACATGCTGTAAATCATTGGGAATCTCGTACTGTGAGTACCTTTCGACTGCTAGGAGTCCCACATGCTTTCATATGCGGCTTTCATGCCTCTTAGTCTCCTTTAGCAGTCATTATTTTGTCACATTATCACCATTCACTTGCTGCAAATTCGAAAATCCAGAGGAATTGTTGGGGTTTTGCTTGCTGTAGAGTCGATTTTTTCGACTTTTAGGGACTTACATGCTGTCACATGCTGGTTAACGCGTTATTTTAGCCACGGTTAGCAGCCGTTCTTTCTTATTAAGTCCCTTGATTTGATTGCAGGATGGATGCAAGTTCTTTACCTTCTACTAGTACGTCCTCCAGCCCGTCCGTGAGCGAGTCAGTGGTCCCTGCTGTCACCACTACTTCTGCCCTGGTCACCACTACAGTTTCTGTTTCTACCCCTGCCAGGTCCTTCACTATGCTGGAACGAGGATTCACTCCTCGTTTCCCGACGCCTGGCATGCTGCCACCGAGGCCGCATCAGCAGGCTAGCCAGTTAGCCATCACTTCCAGCCCTTCTGAGGCTGATGTTACGGGAGAGGGCACTCTCACCCCTTTACCGCGGATGCCCACGGTACGTTTTACTTCAGCGGACCACCGGACTTGGTTAGCCGCTTTACTTTGTTGCCCCCTCTCCTCCACCCGTTTCCTTGTACGGACTGACCTAGAGACCTTATGAATTTATGAGGAGGTCTGTAGTTTGTCGAAGGGGACGGGTATGTCGGGTCTGATCACCATGCAGGAAGCTGCTATTCGTACCCCTACATACGAGTTTTTTAGCTCCTATTCTTTTGACACCGACTCTTACGATGCTGACCATTCCAGTTCTTGCATTCACTTTCGACTTCGCAATGAGTCGCACCACTGGACTTTGGCCAGGTTTGGGCAGGTTTTAGGCCTAGTTAGTGACGGTCCCACCGACCCACCTCGGGATCTCCTTCAGCCACTTTGGGCTGCACTTTCTCACACCCCCTTCCCCTCACGGAAGGGAGCTCACGTTCACTTACCTGCTCCCCGTCACTTTTTGAGACTGATAGGAGAGACCATTTTTGGGCGACCTGAGCCCAATAACGTGACCAACACTGAGCTAGCGATTCTCGCGGGGTACCTCAACATTGACTACGGTACCCCGTTTGTTCTAAACATTGCCTATCTAGTAGCTCAGCATTGGAACGGAATTGGGACTCGGGTCAAGACCGCTGTCGTCTGCGGCGGGCTAGTGACTAGGATTGCCCGCCACCTTTACCCCACTGACCCTGGACTCACTGCACCCGATAGGATGGCTTACCTTGACCTGGGTGCCATGGCTGACTTCGCCTGGTTCCCAAAGACGAAGGGGAGCGCGAGGACGTGGAAGATTTGTGGTTCCACGTCTGTTACCTTACCGTGCTCTACCCTTCCTCCACTCTTACCGCTCCCGTCTGCTGCTGAGGGAGCGAGGCCACCTCCACCCACCTACCACCTTACCTTCACTCCTACCTCTTCTTCTAAGAAGAGGAAGCGGGAGGCCGGAGCGACTTCTAGCTCTCAGGCTCAGACTCCGAACCAGACTCCGGCCCAGACTCAGACTGGACCCACACAGACTCCCACACCTACACCTTCACTCACTCCACCTCCTTCCGATCCGGCCTTTCCGGCCAATTTTGTTTGCTCTCCTATTTTAGGGGCGCCCGAGGTCATGGACCAAGGGCGTCGTGATGCCTTGCTTTTGGATATGTGCAGGTACATTACTGAGATGCGACGGGATATGGCTTTGGCCGTATTCCCGCTCTACGAGTACCACATCCGAGCACGACGACCAGTTCCAGCAGGGTGGCCACATCCCTCCTTCTACCGATACCCAGCGGACGGGTACCCTCCACTACCTTCTGACTCAGAGGAGGAGGCGGAGGAGACACCGGTAGCAAGAGAGGTGCGATTCTGGCCGAGCAGCGGCACGGCGAGCGCCGAGAGAGGAGGAGAGTGATCCTCCGTTCACACCCGGTCCGGAGGATCACTGAGATGACGACGAGTTTCCACCTTGTCTGTTCTTTGGTTTGGGGAGACCGTTTTTTTGAGTCGGAGTACCTAGGAGACGGCGGTGCCGACGACGAGTAGCTACTGGTCTACTCACTTCCCCAGTTTTCTGGCTGGTTTGGGGAAGTTCGCTTTTGTATGTACCTTACTCTTTTTATTTTGTCTCCTTTATTTTTTTTTATTTTTTTATTTTGATGGTTGTATACCCCCATCCCCCATCTTTCTGCTGGTGTATGCTGGAGGACAACGAGGGCGTTGTCCGTTTTGGTTTGGGGAGGGTATTGCATCCTTTTGAGTCTGCATCTGCACTTGTTTTGCATTCATATTTAATTTCTTGCTTGCATTGTTGTTTATTTTCAATAAAAATAAAAAAAAATCAAAAAAATTAGAAAAATTCAAAAATTCAAAAACATTTCACGTTTATTTCTGCATATAGGTTGAGTCGGAACGGTAGATTCCCGTGATGAAAATTGCACTATAACTTGTCATATTACTTGAGCCTTGCACTTTTATTGATAGTCTTTAGCCTTGTCATACGCATAATCTACGAATTTCTGTTCAAATATAAGCTGACTGTTTAGACTTGACCTATAAACTGGCAAACTACTTAAAAAATTCTGAGTTTTAGAGCCATAACTGGTGACATTCATGACCAGTTCATTAGGAATTTTGAGAGTAGTACTCCTTGCATAGCATGTTTGTCTCATTTGCACATTTATGACATTCAATTTCTCGTCAAATGCAAATATTCGGGTTTTTGGTTGGTGTCACATGCAGGGAGGGTCTTGCAAATTCCCCTTTCTTTACATCTTCACCCATTTAGCTCCACTTTAGCCAAAACTTGCCTTTTTGACCCATTAGCTACATTCCAAACTAAGCCTGCCTAGTCAAGCTAGTTAGTATGTCTTTTGTGGTATGTCTTCCATTGCAGTTTGGTCCGTAATTCTTGTTGGAGTTGGTGTATGAATTAAGGAAGGAGGAAAGAAAAAAAAAGTATTGAAAAAAAGAAAAAAAAAAGAACGTGAAAGAAGAAAGAAGAAAAAAAAAAAAGAAAAAATTTACATGAAAAACAGAAAAAAGAGAGTTGAATCGAAAAAGAAAGAAAGAAAAACTGTGAAAAAGTTGTACCCTCTTGTCAGAGTTGAGAAGATGTTCGAAGATGTACAATCGACAAGAGTTGTTCTTCAGTTAGTTGTTTCAGACGATGTCTTTAAAAAGGGAAGTTTGTGACCGTCTGACTCCTCCGTTCTATCCTATTTTTTTGAGGAGATTGTGCTTTGAGTCTAGTGAGTTTTGTGCCAAGTGAAGGGCACTAGTACTTAGTTTTCCAGTCAGTTTGAGATCCGGATGGTTTCATTATGGTCCTGTTAGGAACTAGCTTGACGCTCTTACCTCCACATTTCCATAACTTGCTTTACCTTTTCTCACCTGAACCTCACTATTCCCATATTATTTGCATACCCTCGGCTGTGACGGACATTATTGGTTGGAATTTGTGCATTAGTACTTGAATTGTCTTTCATTTTTGTTGCATGCATGCTATGTAGGTCGCAGTTAGGTGAGTGACTGTCCTTTCTTCTCTCCTTTACATTTTACATTCGCCCTTTGCTTCATGAGAGAAGAGTGACCACGTGAGAGTCTAGTTTTGTTGGTCTTGCAAGGTCGATAGGTCAGCTTTATTTATGAACAGCTTATAATTCGTTTGCGTACTGACTGCTTGGCTTTAACTGTTGATTTTTGTTGCATTAAATCGGTTCAAGTAGACAAGTTAAGCTAGCTCTGAGTTATCATTTCCGTTCCATTAGTTTAGTTTTGAGTTTACTCGAGGGCGAGTAAAGGTTTGGTTTGGGGAGATTTGATACGTGCCTAATATATAGTCTTTTTGGCCTATTTCAGCACGTATTTCTATGCTTTTCTATACTATTTTTATAGTATTTTGCCCCGAATTGGCTACTTTGGTGTATTTTGTCCTTTTTGTAGGAATGATCGCGAAAGTGGTGGAACCATACTCCTTTTCGTCCTTTTTGCATGCATTTAGAGGAGACGGGATTGACCCAGAGTGAGTTACTGCATTTGGAAGCGTCGTGGCACGCACTACGAGGCACTTGGGTGAAGACGTGAGCTGAACTGAAGATAAAAGTACTCGATCGAGCTATCCTTTGGTCGATCGAGTGATTTCTAGACCCCCTGGTACTCGATCGAGCTATCCCTTGGTCGATCGAGTAAGCTACACATGACCAAGTCCTCGATCGAGTAAGAAGCTGGTCGATCGAGGGACTTCTGCTGAGATGATGGTCGATCGAGTGGTTTAACCCACTCGATCGAGAGGTTTTCGACGTTATGGGCTTTAATCAGTCCATGCTTTACTTATTTCCGCATAAACCCTTGGTTGTTTTGTCTATTTAACCTATGATTTACTAGGTTAATAGCATCTCCTTTTTTATCGAATCTTCTACACTAGAAAACTACTGCTTCCTTCCTACGTTACTTTTTACTTTCGACTGCTACTCTTATTTTCGGGATTGCTTCATTGAATTTCGTGTTCTTTACGCCGGAATTTGCTTGGATTGTAATTCCTCCCTTCTCTTTATTAATAAGAATTACTTGTTGCTTTAATTTCTCGTTTATGTTATCATTTCTCTTTGCCCTAATTTTCATTATTACGTTTTATCATTTATTCATTATGTTCTCTCATTGAAATTTATCTCATTGTTAGTTTAATTACCGACATGAGTAGCTAAACCCCTTTCATGTTGGGATTAGGGAATCTGCGGTAGAAAAATGACGACGTAGTGAATGAATTGGACGAATTGATTACGAGACTCTGTCCCTATAGCAATTTAACTGTAATTCCCGACCTAGTTGAGTGCACGCTTCTATGTCACCCATTAAACTGGCTACAATTAATCCTGGATCGAAAGATTGGACTAAATAGGCCTGCTATAAACAGTAGACTGCCCTAATGAGGACGAAAGTTAAGTTAGTGGTATTTTAGGGTAGGAAGTGGACCGAAAGGACCTTCTAACATCCGTCTCATATTAGTTCGTCTGAGTCATTTACTGCTGAGTTGTTGGACTACCGTAGTGAACCGAAATCCCGACATGTCCCTCTCTTCTTGATAGTTAAATCATAATTTACTGCTTTTATTACTCTTAGTTTAGAATCAATTTTAATCAAACCCCCATTTGTTACCATAGGATTAGAATAGACAACTATAATTGCATTTCCTCCCTGTGGATTCGATACTCGACTGCCTCTGCTACATTTTAGTTGAGACCGTTAGGTTTTATCTTTGATAGGGTTGCGATAACCGTGTCAGGCATCAAGGAAGAGGCGCACCAAAGATGGGCCCACAAATAACGAACTCATAACGAATTTTTGAAAATTCTTATGGAGGGAAGCTGAGAAAGAGCCGTAGCAAGAGCTGCGTCTCTTGGAAGAGGCTGTTGGAGCTTGTGTCCTCCACAAATTAGTGTGATAACATTTGTAAATCTCTTACAGGTTCACAAGGGTATACTTCGTATTTTAATCAGTTGATTAACGATTACCTAATAACGGTTGGCTTGCTAGAAAGTTTGACGTTATTATCATACAGATGGCGGTGATCAATTGGTCCCTAAAGGTCACACCTATATGATATGTTTGAGAGATGTGATTATAGAAATATAATCACATTGATGCCTTATATGACTAAACAGTTAGTCAATGTGTTGATGAGACAATTATTTAATGAAGATTAAATAATATTAGTTGAGACGAATTAACTGTCAATTCGTAAATTGAATATAATAAGTTATATTTAATTAAATGTATGTAATGTTAGCTTGGACGAATTAATCTGTTAATTCGTAATTAAATGTAATCGGTTATATTTAATATCAACAAGATGAATGTGTCATAGTGGTAATAGTGAGGGTACTCAAACCAAGAGGTCATGGGTTCGATCCTCACTAGATGACAATTTAACACATTTTATACATTTTTGGAATAACCGAAAATAAGGAAATCATACTCCTTATTTCGGTGATATGGGCCGAATTTAGGGAAAATAATATCTACCTTATTCACTCCTATTTTTCGGTTTCAATAAGAGGGGAAGGGAGATCATTTTCTCTACCCTAATTCTCTTTTAACCTAATCTCTCCTCTCATCAAAAAAACACAAAATAACCTAAATTTTTACAGAAAATTTGGATCGATTCTAGCATAATCAAAGGGCATATCTCATATCATCTTGGGTGCAACTGATAGGAGAATATCATTGCGATATTGTTCATAGGCCGTTTTTGCTAGGACCGATGGTTATTTCTTAATCCTTTACTTTTGTTTATGTAATTTTATTTTATGACTAGTGATCATCTTCATAAAATTCGTTATAATCCTTGAATATAAAGGGATGCATACAGATAAATCCCACAAGTGGTATCAGAGTCAAGGCCACGAATTTTAATTTTGATGATTTTCATAAAATCGTTTGTAAACAACATTAGGGTTTCGAAAAAAAAAAAAATATTAATAGTTCGGCTGAAAAATTTTGTGCCGAGAGGATTTTTTTTTTTTGCAGATTGTTGCGTTTTTTTGTTGCTTTATTTCCATTTGATTCTCATATTGTTGTTTTTAATCGGTTAAGATAATAATATGATAATTTGTAGATGTTTCGATTTATTAAATCGAGATGTAAATGGAAATCGGTTTTGCCGAATTGATAAAAATATTTTGGGGCTGTTTTAATTTTTCTTTTAGCCGTGAAATTCTTTTTCTGCTGTTACTGTTACTGTTCACGGATGAACAATATTAAAAAAAAAAAAACTTCTCTGTTTTTTTTCTTTCGGTTTTTCCTGAAAAACCGATTAAAGTTTTTTTTGCGGCTGTTTTTGTTTATGCCAATTTGAAAAGCATCCGAGAAAAGAAATTTTTTTCTTATTCTTATTCACGTGTTCTGTTCACGAGGGGACAAATTTAATTTTTTTGTTTCGGTTTTTTACGGATAAAACCGTGTATAAAATAATAAATTTTTTTTGTTGTTTTTGCTGATATTGCCGAAAAAAAAGGCTTGTTTTGTTTTTTCCTTGGTTATGCCGAGAACTTTTATAAAAAAAAAAAATTTTTTTTGTTGTTTTTGGCCAATTAGTTATTGTGAAACGGTTCACAATTTAAAGATACCTAATTCATATTACAAGTTTAATATGAATTAAGATTGAAATTAATGTGATTAATTGAGGAATTGTCACTTAATTTAATTTAAATA